>NW_026020215.1:1504230-1631817 GCF_900185275.1 Solanum verrucosum
ATCGATTCCCGATCTCCAGTTCAGCAGAATCAGTGGTGAGTCCTTGTTCTTCGAGGACAATAGTCATGAGGTTCTTTTCAGTATTTTTAGTCCTTTAGTTTCAGTTTTGCTAGACTTAACTGGGGCCTGTCCGAGCATTTCTATTCAGTTAGAGGCTATTTTCAGACATAGATAGATTCACCTTAGTATTAAGTTAATATCTTCATTGTATTAAACTCATCAATTTTCATGTATCTCAATTATAGTATATGGGTATTCCCCATCTTTTCATTTTGTTTATGATTATAGCTTCCGCACAGTTTATATTATTCAGTTTATATTTAGTTTGCTCATGATCATGCCAGCAGGGTTAGTTTGGGATCACTTGTGGTCCTAGGTCCCGTGTCTGCGTCTCGGGGGTAGCTCGGGTTATGCCACACACATTTATTGATTCAAATTCCATTGAAAAGATAATTGGATACATAATTCAAATACATAAACAAGTTTCAAATATATATCGGCTATATGCTACATTTAACTGGTACATAATTAATACATCTAAGTCACTAAGTATGTATCAGATACACGTATATAGTAGATACACCTAATGAAATGCATCTAATGAAATGAAATGCATGAATTAGATACATACTTCAAATACATTACTAAAAGGCACATATCCTGGTCAAGATAATTAATGATTTTGATTTATATAAGATTTTCAAAACAAGGTCCGTATTTTGTTCCAAAACAACAATATACTTTTATCAGATTATTCAACAAAGTAACAACCAACTAGAGTGCGAGAAACACGTTCTCTAAAGATGAAAATTGAAAATAAAAAATCTCAAAATTCAAAGAAATAAATTCAAATTTCTGAAAATAAAAGTTTTTCACTTTTTTTGTTGCTAAAAAATAAATGGAAGAAAATAAAATATTTATGAATTTTTTAGAAGTTGTTAGACTAGATATATTCAAAATCTGTTAATAAAGTGATTTCCTCCCTAAATCAAGCATTTTAGTTAGAATGCTTAATTAAACATTTATTTTGCTTTGTAAATTCCTCGGATACATATATCTGTTGAATTAAGATACATGTATCCAACCAACGAAATGTGATAGAGGAAGTAACATTCGAAACTATCCTGAATACTTATAATTAAAATCTAAACTACATAAATTGTTGTTTACCCAACCCAATGTAAAATCAATATATGATCAAACAAATTAATGAAGTGAGTGTATGTTATTGACTTTTCTTTGTGGATTAGTAATGTGAAAAACAGAATCCGAGCATGACGGAGTAACAAGATTGGGTATTCCAAATCCTGCGGAAAGTAGATCACATTCAGATTTACAAGTTGCACACAAAGCAAAGCATTAACACATGGGTACTTGTTGACAATAATGTGAAATCTCTTTTACTCTTTCTAATTTACTTTTTCATTTTTTCTCAATATCATATCTCACTACGTTTACTAGTAGTACTTCTCAAAACAACAATAACTAGAAGCAAGCGCAAATCATTGCTCAATTACACTCCTTTGTAGTACCTAGGAGCTAGGGATGTTCACGGTTTGGATAAAAAATGATTCAAATAAAAAAATTGAATCAAATCGACAAGATAAATTGATTTTATATAGATTTTGTTTGGTTTTAGATTTTAAAAACCAATATTGTTTGGTTTGGTTACGGATTTGTTCATAAAAATCGAAGAAATAATCGAAATGAACCGATAAATTATATACATATATTTTATTATTATACATACATAGTAATATATTATTTTTACAAACAATTTTTACAATCTTATAAATGTCAGTCATTCTAATCATTTTTCATTTTGAATGGATTGGTTTGATTTTGCTAATTTTAAAATCGATCAAATTAGTTTGATTTTGGTTTTTATTGATAACCGATCTCAATCGACCCGTGAAACCCCTAGTAGTACCATATACTCCTTCCGTTCCTATTTACGTCCTTACTAAAAATAGATGTTCCTTAATACTTGTCATTTCATAAAATCAATGCATAAATAACAATATTCCTTCTAGTTTACCCTTTAGAGTTATTAGCCTTGAAAATATGAATTTGACCAACATAGAAAAACTAAATAAATAATTCATGTCCTAACTTTTTCAGGTTCTATAAGTTTCTGACATATATAATAAAAAGACTCATAGTTTATATAACGTACTAACGTCACTAAATATTAATTTATCATACAATAAGACTTTTCTATAATAGCCAATTTTATTATATTTGTCAAAAAATATTCTTAAGATGTCCCACATCGATAGAGGTATGGGAATTTGGTTTCCTTATATAGATTTGGACAAATCTTTTTTAATGAGCTAATTTTTTAAGTTGAGTTAAGTCCAGATGTCATATCAATATAATAAATGATATTACAGAGAAGTTTGAATATGTATCCCATCTATAACTAGCTCCTTGTTATTTTCTTTTTCTTTGAAAAGTATAGATTGACCCCGTTTTCGTGCTAATTTATGAATGTTAGGTTGTTGTGGTTTTGCAACTGACGCATACATACATATTCAAAATTTGAAAGTAGCACTCTATAGTCAATGCTTTACTTATCACTCTATCATTAACTACGTAGCTCTTTCTTTTTAACAACTACGCTAGCTGTCCACATTCAATGTTCCATCCACCTTTGACTTTCTCACTCACCAGAATGTTTAGTATTGTTTCCACTCAATTCTTCTTTCATTTTCATGAATAAAATAGCAATATTTAACTACAAAATTAGATCTACTGTATCAAAGACTGCGTATAGTAGTTAATAGAAAAGTTATATATGGGATTTTTATTCTCTGTCATTTAAAAATATTTCAAAAATTCTCATTCGGATACATCACTCTCCTCTCGTTAATATATCCATATCTCCCTCTCGGATACAATTCTCTCCTCTTTGATACATCCCACATATGTATGAGGATGTCTATTGATGTATACGAAAGTCCAGTGATATATCCGAATGTCCTATTCCCTCTCTAATACATCCTTCCCCTCTCGGATACATCACTTACCTATGTATCCGGATGTCCAGTGATGTATTCAAAATTCATAAATTTTAAGGAATTTTTGTAATTTGAATATAATAACTTTAACACTATGAAATTTATGTAAATTATAATTTAAATTTATAGTTTGAATTTTGTGGGCCCAATTTGCTTTATAATGTCGGCTGAGAGGCGTCATTTAATATTTGTATATACTCCAAAATATAATACTAGTAGTGTAGTACTAGTAATTAACTACTCACTCCGTTTCTATATATATGTCACCATTTTAGATTTCACATCTCTTAAGAAATTATTTAAGTTTATAATTGTACCCTTATTTAGTATTTTCTTAAAGTTGAGTTTTCAATAAATGAACATAAATTAATTTATTTTGATTAATAAATTGACAATGAACATGAATTAATCATTTACTTATAAACATTTATCCCATTCAGCTATTTATTACTCCCTTTGTCCACTTTTAATTGTCATGTTACGCTTTTCGAAAATTAATTTGACCAATTTTTAAATTTAAATTAGATTACATTAATTTGATATTTAAAAAAAAATAGATATTCAAAAACTATACGAAAAATACTATAAATTACAATTTTTTACATATCAATATGATGAAAAATAACATCATAAAATGTTAGTCAAATTTCTTATAGTTTGACTCTAAAAAAGGAAACCATGACAATTAAAAGTGGATAGATGTAGTAATATTTAATACTTCCTCTCTCCCAATTTAAGTGACACGTTTTATTTTTCGAGAGTCAAACAATTTAAATTTGATTGAGAGTTTGCTCATGGAATCTTTAATTTTTTTTTAAAATTAAATTTATATAGTTGTAAACTACGTAAAAAGTACTATGAGTCTCAATAATTGACAATTCAAAATATTTAAAAGATATATTAAAATTTTACGGTCAAAGATAAACTTGTTTGAATCTCAAAATCTGAAATGTGTCACATAAATTGGATAGAGAGAATATTATTTTTATTTAAATTTATTGATTTTATTTTATTTTTATATTTAAAGATTATATGTAAAGTTACTGAAAGAAAGAGTACTATAAATCACAACAATAATTAACAACTTGAAATATTTAAAAACTCTTTAAAAATTGAGTTGACTTTGTATTTCATTTGTGCCGTATAAATTAGGATCGAAGAATAATATATGTATATTTATTATTTAAAATAACGTAAAAATATTAATAAGTAAAGTAATTAAATTTAAAATCTTTCAAAAATATTTTATAAATTGGCTAACTCTCCAAATTTAATGAATATCACATATTGAAAAATAAAAAATAATATATATTGCACAAGCCTCTATATCCATTTGGCCATGGATATGGTATCATGATATGAAATCATGATATGATATCATAATATGAAATTATGAGATGAAATTGAAGTTTTGTTTGGACATGCGATATGAAATTTTTGTATTGTATATTTTCTCATAAACATAAGAATCTCATAAGTTGTAAAACTATTAAAATAGCCCCAATTATTTATTCAATATTACCAAATAAACAAAAATTTATAAAATCGCATAATAAATTATTACAAAGATATTTGTTCTCCTCTTAAGTAACTATCTCATCTAACTTTAATTCAATAAAAAAAATTGAACATAAATTGTAGTGTACTAGTCTTTAATATTACTCAACAATCGGTTGGTGTGAGTTAAAGTGACTATATGTTGGTGAGAATAATAATTTTTATGTTGGTGAGAATAATAAATTTTAAAAAGTAATGATATCATTATAAATTTTATTTACATATAAACTAAATGGTTAGTAGATATAAATGTGGGGTTGTTTTAACAAAATATAAACTTGTGGATAAATTTTTGTATTAAAGATATCTCAAATCATGATATGAATTCCCATATCATGGTTTTTGGAAAATATGGAATCACATCTCATGATATGGAATCAACGTAAAATCACTTGTCCAAACGTTGATTCAATTTTACGATTTCATATCGTGATATGGTATGCATGGCCAAACGCGTACTTAGTGTATAAAATATATTCCCTATGTCCAACAATACTTGTTCACTATTGACTTTACACACTTCTTAAGAAATTATAAATAGAAGAGTAATTTTACTATATCACCATTTGAATATACTCCCTTGGTCATAATTACTTGTCCAATTTTCTCTTTTTACTTGTTCATTTTGACAAAACAAGAAAGGACAATTTTGTTTACCTATTATACCATCAATTAATTACTTTGAAAAACTTTCAAATCTTAAATTTTTAATTCATCTTCTTCATAATTAATATGGGTCAAATAGTAAACTCACTATGTCAATCATTGTTTTCTTAATAGGTGTGTCGATTCAAAAGTTGATAAATAATTAGGGAAGAGAGTAATAAAGACAATGTCTAGAAAAATATAATAGAAAAATAACTATAATTAATAATAAGGATAAATTAGGAACTAAGTGTAAAATTAACCACTGATTTCATAAAATGGACAAGTATTGTTAGACATTTCAAAATAATATAGAGGACAACTATTGTTGATAAGAGGGAGTAACTAATACAAACTTTTAACCACTCAAGGCACATGACAATACAAACTTTTAACCACTCAAGTCACATGACAGCTTTAAATCTTTCCCTTTCATTAAATCGTAGATGTAATTTTTTTTTTATATCTTTTTATCTTTTTTTGAAGTTAATTATATTAAAAATAAACCCTTGTAATATGAATCAATTTCAAACTTTTTGTATTTTAAAATTAAATATTTATACTCTATATATTATGAAAATTCGATGCTTACACACTCTGAGTGATTATGCTAATGATTAAATATCAAGTACATAAATGGATACTAAATGGTTATTGCGGTCATTTCGTAACTAAGTATATTAACGTAGTAAATAATTTTATTTTTTAAATATTTTTTTATGAAATTTAAATAAGAAAATACATATATATCCATGTCTTTAATAAAAATAAAGATATTTTTTTCTATAATATATGTCTTTTGAAATTCTTAAATAAGAAACAAACACAAATTACTTAATAAGATGACTAAAATTTTACATATTCAAAATAAGAGAGAATAGTTTCGTATTTGGAAAATCTTAAATATAATGATGTCATTCCTATTTTTTAAAAGATATTTAATCCTCTTATATGATAAAAATCCTTCATAAATGGAACTTCATCTATAAATTTTTTTTTCAAGTATTACTATGTGGATAGTATTATTACTTCTTAAATGATTAATTGATTAATCATGCAATGTGTTCTTCTTTCAATAAAAAGAACAGAGAAAATTATGTATCTTAAATAGGAAACATAATTGATAATGAGATATTTTAAACTTTCAATAACACACTAAAGTTTGTATATAATTATTGCTCTAAATAAAAATTAATAATACATGGTTAGGCAATTGATAAAATTATTTCACGATTTTTTTAATCATAAACACAAGATTCAACAACTTCAGTATTAGTAAAAATTAATTAAGAGAATTTTGTGGGTATTTTCCTGGATTATAATTTGATACCTAGGTAAATTCATATGAATAATACTCATTTAAAATCGCAACAATAAATTCGGCAAGTAATTTCCTTGGTAATATATTCCCAGGTAAATTTCCATGAAACATTTCCCATCTAAAATCGCAGCTATAATATCCGTAGCCAAACATCAGTTGAGAGGTTGATTGAAATCCATTCTATCTAAATTTACAAGGCCCAATCCATCTCCAATCCCACTCTATTTTACTCTTCATTCTCTATATTTGGAGAGTAAAATAGAGAATGAGCTCTCCAACCAGGCAACCACCCTCCATTTCACTTTTTATTCTCCATATATAGAGAGTTGAATAGTACTTCTCCAAATTTGGAGAACTACTATTCACACTCTCTATTTCACTTTTTCATTATTTTATTATTATTTCTATTGTTTTGTAATTAACATATTATTTTTCATAAAAGGCTATGAATTAAATCTCTAATATTGGTAATCCGTTTTAAATGTAATATAATATTTTTAAAAATACATATTATTTAATATTTACTACTTTCATTTCTAATTGATAATATTTCAATTTTTTAATTCTTTTTTGTCAATTTAATATAATTTGATTTTATTATTAGTTTTCACTATAAATAATGCACAATTTTAAATGGTCTACAATTGTTCAAACTATTCGTAATCCACGTTCTCAAAAGAAGAAATATTACGCGATGAAATAAGAATCGAGCCGAAAAGATGTTGAACGTACATTCGGAGGTTTGCAATTATTGTAGGACAATCACGTTTCTGGAGAAAGGAAGTGTTGCATGATATAATGACTACATGTATTATATTGCACAACATGATAATCGAGGATGGACGTAATCTTAATGCATCAATTCAAGATGTCGGAGAGGCTCCAATTGCAACGACAAAAATGGTGGTAGATGAAAATCTTCGATTTGAACAATTTTTAGTTAGACATAAAAAAATTACGGACAAAAATGCTCATTTTGAACTCCATAACGTGTTAATAGAGGATTTATATGAGCAACGTAATAATCTTGACAGTTGGGTATTTATGTAATGCTTATATAATTATTTTTCATTAATGATTTCACTTTTATTTGAATTGTTCATTAATTTGTATATTATATAATATTTGCTTCCAATTTATGTTATTTAGAAATTTAGAATAAAATATAATTTTATATTAAAAAAAAAGTGAAAAAACAAAATTTTATATCACATGAAAATTATATAAAAGTGATTATTTCGAGAAAAAAGAAAGAAGAGGTTTATATTATGAAATAAGAAAATAAGAATGAAATAGAAATGATAATATAATATTGCGGAGAGAGAAAAATTTTCTTTTTTTTGGAGATTAAAATAGAGAATTGAGTTGGAGTTGATTGTCTGAAAAAATAGAAAACTCTATATTTGGAGAGTGAAATAGAGAACAGGGTTGGAGATGCCCTTAACGAGTTTAGAAAGGTTAATATAGGAGTTGAAGAATGGTTAACATCAGTTGAGAGGTTGATTGAAACAAGTTTGTCAGCATGTTGATTTGCTTCTATGAGACAATGATCAATCGTATATACATGATACTTCTCGAAAATACATCGAGAGTGCATGATCCATGGGGGACTCGCGAAGTCCATATATCGACATGGACGATCTCCACGTGTTTGTGCGGACGATCTCAACACACTATCATAAAATGAAATAATTCCCAGCACAGATGATCTCCACATGCCCAACTTATAATCATAACATCTCACAATCCCCAGCACGAACGATCTCCATGTGCCCAACTTATACTCAATCTCATGTCAATGCATGTGCATAATATGGTTTCAATAAAAAGGGATGATAATGCATCTCAATCAATCAAATATCGGTATGATATATAATCACCTCAACTATCATAAATATACAGATTCAATAAAAAACACAATCACACAAAATAAATCAAGTTAATAATACATTAGCTAATGCCCATATGCTTTGGCATTCTCGGATTACAATCCGTCATTCTATAGTAATAAAATTTTCCTTTATAACAACGATACTCATATCAATGTCTGTCACACCATTGTTATGAGACCCCCATCTTTCGTCCTTTACCCATTGTCTATTCTATTTTTTTTTAATCTTTAATTAGAAAAATGTTCTTTAACGAAGTGTAGAAGTCTAAACATACCTGAAATGTTAGACATATGCCACAAATTCTCAAGATTTTGCCTTTCCCTTTTGTAAAGCTTCAAGACGTTCACCATCTATCACATATGCATTATTCATAAGTAAACGAGTTCATAGACACCTATATTGCTATACCTCCATCCCAAACCCCAAAAAGTGAATCTAGGCTCAGAAGGATAAATTGAAATTTTAGTAAAACTATATCACCCATAAATCGTATAGCACAAATCTCTAATTAAGTTTCTAATTTTGATGCCAATTAATATGTCAAGTCTCATATTTCTAAATCTCAAGCTTAGGGTTAAGTCTCAATTCCTCAAAATATCATAAATTTAATTATATTTATATAATACAATACACTTAATATTTAATTACATATCTTAATATATCAAAACTTAAATCGTGACAACAAAATAATAATATTTAAATTTGAAGCCACTGGTTACAAAACCAGTGGCGACAACCATGAACCAAACTACCAGCGATCCTTACCCCTTTAAATTTCAACGAAACTGCAAGCAATCTTACCCTTTAAACTCTAAACCCATTTATATGATAATTTACCACTAAAAGAATACACACAATTTCAAGGACCCACGCAAACATTCACCATATTCGGATCTGGCACCCCTCCATTACTTCTTCCCTCCATTTCGTCAAGTGCACGTCTACATTAGAGACTTGTGTCATATTTAAAGTTTGAAGGTCAAGATTATATTATATTAACAAAAATCATAACCATAGTTAAGTCCACTAATTTTAGAAAACTACTCTCCAAATTTGGTAAGAATTACAATATATTCCATACAAAATTTGATATTTATTAATATCTTTAATTTCATCTTATATTTTTAATTTACAATTTAATATTTTTTTCATTAAATTTTGTTGAAATCTAATTTTATTTTAAACTAATTTTTATAAGAAATAAGAAGATATCTATTTTATTTATCTTAGTACTAATCCACTCCAATTATTTAATTATATTGTTATTTTGAAAAACGTACTGTAGCAATAGACAAAAAAATCATTTTCCGTTCTAGCAATTGTTTAGTAGAATTAAATAAGCTGAAAAATGATCCAAAAAAAAGGAGAACATTGGAATTGATTAGAAGTAATCAAAGAATGCAGAATAACAATCTTTTATAATTTAAAAATAATTGGTTTAAAACTAAAAATTTACAATTTAATATTTAAATACAAAAATATAATATGAAATTAATGATATTAATAAATATCAAATTTTGTATAGAATATATTGTAATCCTTACCAAATTTGGAGAGTAGTTTTCTAAAATTAGTTGACTTAACTATGGTTATGATATTTGTTCATATGATATAATCTTGACCTTTAAACTTTAAATATGACAAATGTCTCTAATCTAGACGTGCACCTGACGAAATGGAGGGGAGCCTGATATTGACTTAACTATGATTATGATATTTGTTCATATGATATAATCTTGACCTTTAAACTTTAAATATGACAGATGTCTCTAATCTAGACGTGCACTTGACGAAATGGAGGGAAGGGGTAATAGAGGGGAGCCGGATCCACCATATTCACTTTAATTTTCCAATAATAATAATAATAATAATAATAATAATAATAATAATAATAATAGTAATAATAATAATAATAATAATAATAATATTTATGCTTCTTAATAACTAATATAATATACGAATAGTAAAGAAGAATTAGTTAGGTTTTTACCCGAAATAATTAGTAATCTCCAAGTCCTCGCGGAAACAGTGAAAATTTCCTTCATCGACCGCAATATTTTTTCTTCTTTAATTATGACTCAAAAATAATTAAACCCCCAATTAACTTTTTTAATACATGAGCCAAGAAGTATACAATATTAAAATAAATTTAGATTTGGCCCATTAATTATCAAATAAATTAATTATTTAAAAGTTATACATCAATTAAATAATTGTAGTTAATCGAATAGTCTAAAATTTCTATCTAAAATTTGCGAGAAGAGTTAAAACACTACTAGAACTCAAAACGATTTAACGGGTCGTTACATCATCTACCACTAAAAAAATGTTCGTTCTCGAAAGATAAAAATAATAGAATGTTCTTGAACGCTTACAAACCACTAGGATATCTCTTAGGCATGTATGACTCAGTCTGCCAATTCAGTTGTTTCTTCAATTGGGTAATATTTTCACTAAACCTTTACTAAAGCAATTTCTTTCAACCTCAACTTTCGAAGCTGCCTATCCAAGATGGTTACCCGCTCCTTTTGAAAAGTCAAATTCTTATCAAGTGACATTGAATCTCATTGACTCACACGAGCACCATCCTAATGATACTACTTTAACATTGAATATGAAATATATGATGAACATATGACAAACCAAGAGGAAAATCCAACTTGTAAGTCACCTAACTAATACAATATATAAACAATCTTGAAAAAGGACAATTATACCTCGGACTCAACTTACGCTTCTTTCAAAATCTTACCACACCCTTCATGTCACGACCCAGGGGTACACCCTAGATGTAACATGGCGTACTAGACCCCGAAAGGCCTAACACAAACCACTTAACATATCATAACATAAAGTAAATAGAAATGATGCAAAATTTTTAAAACTTTTCTTTACAATCGAAGTCTTTATAAAAGCAAGCGGAAGTCTATAACACTTTGTCTCAAACAATCTAAAACCACTTTGAATAAACTTGGGATGCAACCCATACAAAAGTCTAAAACATGAAAATAAAAGACATAAAGAAAGGTGATCAATCCTTGATGCTATGAGGACTCACCAAATCTTCATCTCCTTTGTACTTCTAGAAATATATCCTCAAGAATGGAACTCAATAATCGCCAAACCCTACATTTGCTAAGAATGTAGGCAAGAGTATGCGTTAGTACGAAATGTACTAAATATGTTAGCTAGCATAATCATCATAAGAGCATAACATAAACGTTAGCCAACATAAGACATAGGTCATAAGCATAAGAGACAATAACACAATCATAAATATAATCTCCAACATAGGCATAATATAAGCATAAGTCAACATAAGGCATAATCCAATGACATAGGAAATACCACATTTTCATAGGCATAGTCCATACTCAAATCCTCTTAATATAGGAGAAACTTCATAAGTAACCTTCAAGTTATACTTGTGCAATGCATAGATGAGACCCCATAATCCCATCTAAGCTAAGTACCCCTTTTAGGCCATCAAACCTCTTTATCATATTTGATCTTATCTTTAGCTTACTTCTCATAGACAAGGGAATCTCTCACCTTTAGTCAATCATATCATGGAAGACAACTATAGCAACAATCCATCTAAACATACACCATACAAAATAAACACTTCTTAGGTAGCCTTAAGTCATCATGTATATTGATCATCTCTTTGATCTCATGTTTAGTTCATCATAAAGGACAAGTCAACATCCACCTTTAGTCACACATGCATTGGAAGGGCCTTTCAAGCTACAATCCAAACTAAGCACACATCATAAGCATAAGTCATAAACATAGGTCATCATATCATAAAAGGAACATATCATAACTACCCTTAAAACATACTTGTGCCATGAATGAATAAGATACCACAATCCCATCCATGCTAAGTAAAGCTTCTTGGGTAACCATGATTTATAATTCATAATCATATTCTTGTTTTGGGAATTATCCTTAACTGACATAGGCCATGTGAGCTTAACATGGAATCCAATGTCTACCCCACACCGAAAATGGATTGTTCTACTTGCCTAAGGTAGAACCATACTCTTAGCTTAGGTGGATCCAATAGCTAAGTAACCTATTAGGGCACATAGTTTATGGGATAAGGAGATTGCTACTAGAAACTCGGACTCAACTATGGTAGAAGGTTTCCATCTCATGAGATACATACTTTGGGAACCCGGACTCAACTAAGGTAGAAGGAGCCTATTTGGAAAGCCGGACTCAACTAGAGTAAAAGCTTTCATTGGGAAGCCGGACTCAACTAGCGTAAAAGCTTCCATCTCATATTCATATCCATTCGGTGCTAAGCATAATTCCCATTTGAGTTCATATTAAGTCTTGACTTAAGTTTATATTTATGGAAGAATGTCTTGACACTCAATCCAACATAACTCATACTATAGCTCATTAGATCATACGTGAGAATAACCTTTCACCGTTCATGTCTACATATAGATTCATTAGGTGAGACTAGTCTTCCAACCTTAGAATCATTATATTGTGAGGAAACTACTCACATCATATCATATTCATGCATAAGTGTGTATATGAGAATAACCTTTCAACAACACAACAATTAGATCATGAGCATATTCACTTTACTCTCAAAGTGTTTCTAAAGCATGTACTAAACTTCATAAAACATGCATAATATCATATCTTTCACTTTCAAGGTCAAAGCTCATATCAAATGAACATATCTAGAATGACTACATTAGACATGGATATAATCATAATTCAAATAGTTCAATTACTACAAGCATAATCTTATACTTCACCTCCTTGAGGTTCAACACTTACTTTCAATCAACACACTTAGGGTTCAAGCACTAGACATGGAAATCATACTAACTCATGTGATTCTATCACTTCATACATTCAACATTCATGAGGTATATTAGGTGGGTAAAGTCCTTCCACAATAACAACTCTATCTAGTAGTATACCATTTTCATATAAGCTTCACTCTTAAAACCCTAACATACATAATTCATCATGTTGGATTTACTCTCAAAGCCTTAGTTATCAACATTCATAACTACAAGCCTTACTCTCAAAGCTTTACCTCTTACAATCATCATACATGTCTAGGTCACAAACTTCATTCTTAAGCCATTCAAACCATATTTCATCATAAAGACTCAATCTCAATCATTACTAGTCATGATCCATCATAATTACTTTAATCTAGTTCAATTCATATTTACATACTTCTATTATTGAACAATTACTATGCATGTCATCAATTCTAGAGGACCACCTATGAATCCTCAATTTCACTTCACAAGACATAAACCCACATTCTTCAATTTCATCAATTAGAATAGGGTTAACCATGGAAAACACATAATATCATCAATATATCATGATTCAATACTAAATAAATCATAAACAAGTACTATCCACTCAATTGGAATCATACTTAACTTAACCGACAATTTTGGAAGGAACCCTAACTTGAATTGGGGATTTCATCTTCACAATTGGGGGAATTCTAGGGGATCACTCCATGGATGGAAGAATCCATGGATGAATAAGCTAACCTACCTTGATTATAAATCCCTCACAAAATCTTGCAACAATGGAGGAATTTGACCTAGCTTTCTTCTCTTCTTCTTCTTCTTCACTTTCTTGAGAGAGAATTTCTTAGAAAGGAATTGGGTCTCTTTGGTGAATTAAAAATAATGATTTGGAATCACTTAATTAAGGGTCTAATAGATTTATATAGGTGGTCTAATTACTAATAAAGTGACACAACTTAGCCCCTAACTAATCATGGACCCTTCCCTTAATTCCCCAACTTGACCCATTTAAGGACCAAGGCAGCCTCACCCACGAGACCACATCCACAGACCGTGGGTGGGTCCACGGGGAATACTGGTGCTCCGTAGGTGGTGGCCTGAAGGTCCTAAGTTGGGGTCTTGACCCACAACCCCTTCCCACAGGGCGTGGGTCCACTTACTGGGCGTGAGTCCCATCCGTAGGTGGCCTATTTTTGGGCAGTTTCTAGGGGATGTTTTGGGTCCCCCTCAAGGACCCTTGGTTGGTCCTTGGGGGGTGATACCTTGACGCCCTAGCCTTAAAACCTTCATTCTAAGTATGGGAAGTCATATTTAAGATTCTAACCCTCACGTGAAACTCTAGAACCCTTACATAAGGCTCTCGTTTAGCCTACTAGTTTTCGGGTGTTACACTTCATGGGTGAATCCTCTTGTAGAACCTGCTTTCCAACCATGAAATTCAAATCACTAATTTTACAATCTACATAACTCATTTTTCTACTCTGAGCCATGAGAAACCTATCCTGAATCAACTTGACCCTATCCAAGGACTCTCTCGATAGATTTATACCCCACAACCTAACATCAAATGCATCAAACTAACCAATCAATATCAATATTTTCTACCATACAAAGCCTCGAATGGTGACATATCAATGCTCAAATGATAACTCTTATTGTATGAAAACTCCGGTAAGGAAAAAAAATAGTACTAAAATCCACTTGAGTATCCAACTTCTTCAGCATAGACCGCTAGAAATGAAATGCAAATCGTGTGTCACGATCTAAAATGATAGAAATGAAAACCTCATGCAAGCAAACTATATCCCGATTGAAGATCCTAACTAACTTCTCCAAATTATAAGTAGTTTGAACTGGTATGAAATGTGAGGACTTGTTTAATCGCTCCAAGATGACCCATATATCATCAAACTTACCCAAAGTATGTGGCAAACCTACCACAAAGTCCAAAGAAATACACTCTCACTTTCACTCAAGTATGGACATACCTTGAGTCACACCTCCAAGGTTTTGGTGTTTATACTTCATTTGGCGTTAATTTAAACTTCAAGATACAAAATATACTATGTCCATCTTTTTACGACGCCATCAGTAATGTTGCTTCAAATCACGATAAATCTTAGTATCCAAAGAATAAAATACCTCAAATTATGGGCCTCTTCCATGATAGCCCGATCAAATCACATGTACGAGAAATACATATGTGACCATTTATCCTCAAAATTCCCTCATCATCCAAAATCGCTTCCGTGGCTTCTCCTTGTAACACCTTTTCTTGAATCTCAAACAATTTTTCATCATCAAACTATTGAGTTAGAATATGCTCCAATAAGGACGACATCGCCTCCATGTAAGACAACACCCTATCAAGTTTTAAAATATCAAGTCTCATAAAGTTATTGGATAAGTATGGGTCATTCATAGTCAAAATATGATCTCTCATCTGTAACAAACCTAGATAATCCATACCACATTTCGACTCAAGGCATCTGCTATCACTAGTTGCCCTTACATTAAAAGATAGTAACCACATAGTTCTTGAGCAACTCTAACCACCTCATCTATCTCAAATTGAGATTTCTATGATTGAATATATATTGGAGACCATGATGATCCTTGGACACCTCATAATGCACACAATAAAAATAATGCCTTCAATTTTTTTGTGCAAATACTATAACTCCGAACTCTAAGTTATGGTTAGTATAGTTCTTCTCATGAACCTCCAGCTACCTCTAATATAAACTATCACCTTACCCTTCTATATCAATATACAACCAAGATAAATCTGAGAAGTATCACAATATACAATAAACCATCTCCCTCCATGAGTAGAGTCAAAATCAAAGTAATAGTTAATAAAACCTTGAGCTTTTAGAAACTCACCTTACACTCATCAGATCACTGAGAAATCACATTATTTTGGATCAACCTAGTCAATACAGATGCAATAGATTAGAACCCCTTCACAAATCATCAATAATAATCAACAAGACCTAAGAAACTCTAACTCTCGGTAATGGAAACACATTTGTCCCAGTTATGAACTATCTCAATCTTCTTGGGATCCACCATTGTACCTTTCTTGAACACTAATAGTCTAAATATGTCATCGAACTAATCAAAACTCACACTTTAAAAACTTTCATAAAGCTTAATCTTCTTTAGATTTTAAAGAACAATCCTCTAATGATGCTCATGATTCTCTCTATTACGGGAGTATACCAATATATCACCGATGAAGATAATAACAAAGGAATCCAAGTACGATAGAAACACCCCATGAAGATATACTTGATCTAATAAATTTCTTACTCTACAATTCTTGTTACCGTTCTTTTAGTTCCACCGGAATATTCCAATAAAAACGATAGAAATAAGTTGAGTGTCCAACTCTAAGCCAATACTAAATTCGATAGCACGACCCGATGAAAACACTTTCAAGAACTCTTTTACCACTAGAACTGATTCTAAAAGAGATATATCTATACTATTATGACGAACATAAGTCACATAGGATAGGCATCACTTTTTTTTTCTCACAATGCGTCACTTCAAAAACGGAAATATCTTTCTCGGATAAGTACGGAGACTTTCCTGCCACTTTAGCTTAGGAATAACTGACATATCTTAGGTTATTGTTTTAGCTAAATAGTTTTAAAATACATGATAGGGAGAAATTAAATCCATATTCAAATGAACTAAGCATGTCTCCGTCATGTACTACCAATTCAACAACATAAGATCGATGTAATCGATCCACCACTAAGAACCATCTAGAGGTGTAGGAATATGTACAGACATATGAGAAGATTCACAATGAATATTCAAATCCAAAATAAGGTACATACTTACGTAAAATAAAGTAGATCCACACTCAAGACAAAATTGTAGTAAATGGAGAGCATATTGAATGAAACCTTGAACAACCTTAGTTACCCCAATGCAATTAGTTATTTCCTACTGTAATATTCCAATCACCACTGTATTGGTGTATGATCTATATAGTGATTCATAAATAATTTGCATATGTCTCTATAGATGTCCTCATATAGCTTCATACACGTATCCTTTCCAAAATCCTTTAACTAAAGAATCCTTTTCCCCTCTTACTTCCAATTAATATTATTGATCCCCAATTCAATAACTGAAAGGCTCCTTACAATATGAATTTGTCACTATTTATTATTAACCCTCTATTTAAATGTTCTTGCTGACCAATACTTGATTTAGCCTTTATAATCTCTTAATGTATTAGACTTAACTCACCTTATGACTTCTATCAAATGAATATCAACATGACCATAGTGCCATCCAACTTGAACTATTCAAATTATGTTCCGTATACCTCCACTCCGAAGGATAAAATGGAAATCTGTCATACAAATCTTATAACAAGTCATACCCTCTCAAACATCATTAGAAGTGATCAAATTTTATGTCTTTTAATTTCTTAACTTCTCCTCATAGACTTACCATAATCACTATCCTCTTATTTGATAAATTGTTCTTCCTAATCTTACACTTCTCATAGAGACATCAACATTATACCATTTCATTACTGAATTATTCACTTATCATAAACACGGGTCATAAAACTATCCTAATAAATTCAAATGAAGTTCAAGTGTCCTCGTCTAAATTACACCTCGAGCAAACCATTCTTACTATTTCTAACCTCGTCAATTTCATTCTTTAGAATCAAAAAACTCATTACCGAGTTATTTTGCTAACCACCTAACATTCATACTAAACTGCATAATGTCATCCCAGTTTACAGGGGTTAAATTTGGGAATGTTTCCTCACTATTGGTGAGAGAATGGAACAAAACTTTGACCTTAAAACATATGGACGATAATGAATAAAGAATACAACTTTCCTAAAGTCTTATAGCCTCTCAAAGATAAATAACAGACCTCTCTGCACCAATCCGCAAGACTGTACTGATACGCTAAAATTACACTTCCCTAAAGAAGTATAAGCGATCATTATCAAGTAAAGAACCCAACTTGGAGGTTGGGGTCGATCCCACGAGGAATATGGTTTAGACTTAAACTTAACTCACAATTATATTCGTTTAGTCAACTTATGTCTGAGACAAGTAAGTAAAAAGGGGGGGGGGGGGGAGTTGTGAAACAAATAACTGATTGTTGTTAAGTAACAAGTGAGCAAGGTTCAAACTTTGTTGTTATCAATGAGGCAGAAAAACTAGGGTGTATGTGTTCCCCATAAGCTCTTAACGTGGTAATCCTAATAATAGCAATCCCTTCCTTGTGTATCACATCAAAGTTGGTAAGCTAGGTATCCCTAAGTGATTGGTCCTCTAAATAGGGAATTTCACCCCGCACCTTGGTCCGGCAACGTGTGTATAATTTACTAACCCTTACCTTTACCTTAGATTAGACATCACAACAATCTATGGCTTAGTTTTCACCCTCGCACCAATTGACATTAGACTATTAGATAGTATCACACTAAATCTCTGTTGATAATTCTTTTCTTATTAACTACCTCCTTGGTCCGGCATGTAGCAACAAGGCGAGTTTTAACTTTGGCCACCGTTAAAAAGACTTCTAAGCGAAAGAATTACCAATACATGCAACAATACTACTCAAGAATTACTTAGTTATTATTTATACGTTGTTAATTGCTCATGGTTCCCACAACCCTAGTATTGGATTTAGTTACTCATTCTTGAAAGAACACAATTCATATTTTTAGAAGAAGAATTCATGAACTTACGTATTGAGTAGAAGAAACCCGTAATGTCCTATTGAAATTGAAAGCAAAAATCTTATAAACCGAAATTAGGAAATCAAATTGCCAAAGTTTGCAAGTTAATTCCCAAGAAAATACCAAGAACTAAAAGTATACAATGGTGTCTAACCCCAAAAAATGAGGTTTACATACCCTATTTATAGAAAAACTTGTTCTAAACAAACAGGAAACAAAATAAGGAAATAAAACTTCTGGACGCGGCTTTGATCGACGAGACTGACCTACGTACCATAGATCGACCTACGATCCATATGTCCCTTCCGTAGCTTAATAGTTAGAACTTTTCCTCAGAGGCTGTAGCCTTCAACTTTCAGATACAAATGACAGATGTGCAGTACGGACCGTAGACCTACGGTCCATGGGTCGACCTACGCTCCGTCACTCGCCTCTGTGGTTCCACACTTAGTCAGACTTCCCTGATGATCATTCCATGCCTACCCACAACGGATCCTGACTGGACCTACGGTCCGTAGGTAACCTCCGTGGGTGGCTCCTTCTGCAGAATTTCAACTGTCATCTCTCTCGACCTCATCCAAGCCTATTTCCTGCAAATATAACACAATAAACATTAGTTCTAATACAAAACGGCCCTAGACACACATAACTCTTAAGTGAAATGTATTAAAAATATCATAAACTAACGGTATATCATTTACTAGACTCAACTCTTATACTCGTGAGACTGATTAACCTTGCGCTTTTATACCAAGTTGTCGCTACCTAAAACCACAAGTCGTGATGACATCTATGTTCCTAACTGATAGGTAAGCCAACCCAATAAGTTAACCAATTCAACTTAAAATATGGAAAAATAAATAACAAGAAATATCTTAAATACTAAGTCTTTTAAATAAAATACGAAAAATATGAAATACCATCCCAAGATTTAGTGTCATAAGTACATGAGCTTCTTAACTCCGATGCAAGTCTGGAACTAAATGACAAACCTAGATGTAAGAAATGTTCAGTCTGAATAATAAAATAAAATAATAACTAAATACATAGAGGGAGGTGTGGGCCACGAAACAACCAAGCAGCTCACCACAACTCCAAGATAACTCAAACTCAACTCTGAAAGATCCACGAAATGCATTTGAATTCAAAACTACAACCACAAAAGAGTGCAACAAGTGTAGTATGAGTACAAAACCACATGTACCTAGTATGTCTCATAGACCGACAACACGTAAGTAGTGACTTATCAGTCAAGATTCATCAATTGGGATAATCAATTTCATGTAATGTCACGCCCCAAACTCAAGGGGTGCAACTGGCTCCTAATGCCAAAAATCAGGCCCGAGCCGACCCTGCTAAACTATTCGCTACTAGCTCATGGGAGCGACACACAATCAAGAAAACAAACAAGTATATCTCAGATTAAAATTAAGCCCTCGGCCGGCAAGGCCCCTGTCAATAGATCTATAAAAGACACAACTACTCCCAAGAGTTCATATAAAGAAATAGCCAACTAGCACATAAGTCCTGATTGGTCCCTTGAGGCTACCATGATCTCTATACCGAAAATGAAAGTAGGTATATATCAAGACAATACATCAAACAACTAACAAGCTTCAACAAACCAACAAACTAGGCCAGCATGGCCATAACGTAGCTATGCACCCCACACACTAGTTTGAAAGCCTCTAAGAGTAGTAAAGATTGGCGGGATAGGGCCCCAACCTCCACATAAATTATATACAACAAAAGCTAACAAACCTCCCAACTTTGACAACTCCGGAGGAAAGGGGCTAGCCAACCGGATATAAGTCAATCCTTCCACTGAGGAGGTCTATTGGGACCTGCATGCATAAATGCAATACCCCTAGGAAATGGGGCATCACTACGAAATAATGTACCGAGTATGAAAGGCAATAGACTATGAGCAGGTATCCTAATATACTGAAGTAATCCGATAAATAAATCAAGGATAAGATAAGTGTACTGACCTACTCCTAAATCTAAACATATCAAAAATAATAAAACAACAACCCAACCAAGCCCCCCCCCCCCCATAATCTCGACAGGTACAAACAACACATAAGATCACCTACCAGCCCCCATAAGCCCAGAAGGTTCCAATCAGTCTATATACCCCTATCGATAGTCCCCTAGCCCCGTAGGTAGAGTCCCATAGACCTCTTAGGGAATAATATAGCCCTTTAGAAAACACATAGCTCTCTTAGGCATCAATATTGCCTTGTAGGTAGCACATATCTTTCTTAGGCGTCAATATAGACCCGTAGGCAACTCATAGCCCTTTTAGGCATCAATATAACCCCATAGGAAACTCATAGCACTTCTAGGCATCAATATAGCCCCGTAGGCAGAACATAGCTCTTCTAGGCATAGATCACATTCCTGCAGCTAACCACAATAGCTCCAAGGGCAACAATAACAATCCAATAGG
Source organism: Solanum verrucosum (assembly GCF_900185275.1). Classification (NCBI taxonomy): domain Eukaryota; kingdom Viridiplantae; phylum Streptophyta; class Magnoliopsida; order Solanales; family Solanaceae; genus Solanum; species Solanum verrucosum. Next base: position 1,525,657 of record NW_026020215.1, read on the forward strand.
CTAAAAACGAGTAATTTAGCTATAAGCAACCTATACGAATAGCCTATAAGTCGTGTTCAACATAGGGACGCTACTAACTGAATAAGAATCCCGACAAGGGAGGATTATATCCACTTGAGAAACCAACAATCAACAATAGTGGCTACAAGTATAACAACGATAACAACCCAATTACATTGCTCCTAAGCTTTAAGGAAACATGTCGTAAGAAGTGAATAGCCTTAACATACCTTTTTCACTGAATTCATGTGGCCTAACTACTTTTACTCACAACCCCGCTTAATACTACAACAAGGCAAGACCATAATCAACACACAAGAATATAAGATACCACGATAATCCGATAAAAGATATTTATTTTTGTCGTAAATTGCTATTTGCGGCTTATCAAAGCTAGGGTCGATGAAAGAAGGGTCTTACCTTGATATTAAGTTTGTAATACACCTCAAAACCTTAAAATATATGCAAACCCTTGTCGTCCCAACACCAAAGTATGATATGCTACAAAATCGATCAAACAAATTATACCATGATGACGAGCTCAACGCGTAGAACAACTTTCGTAAAGGACTTAAGTTGAGAAAATCTATAATTTGGTTGATCATAGAAATGTGTTTTTCTAATTTTTCAGGTTCTTAACTAAAAAAAATGAAGAAAGGATCGAAGAAGAATATATATAAATATTTCCACTGACCTACGGCCCCACCTCACGTGCCTGCTTGCACAGTCTTGCGAAAATGCAAATATCTCTCCATTCTGAAGTCGTATGAACAAACGGCTTGATGCATTGGAAACTAGACTCGTAGATCTAAGGTTTGATAGGTCGTGGGTCCCATAAATCTTTATAGATTGAGAGAAAACGTCCGAGACATTTGACCCAAATTTCAGAGAAATCTTTAAAAAGGAACTTACTATAACTTTCACCAATTTATTTTGCAACTTACCTAACTTCAAAACTTGAGATACAACCCTTGAACACTTAGAATATGACATACCACATCATTATTAATTTATTACTCACCCTCTTTGTCTTTCCACGAAGGTATAAGTTAATTTAGACGTTTTGAAAAGTCGAGTGTTACATGTAATATCCAACACCAATGACACACATAATCAAACAAAAATGAAGTATGTAATGAGATGCAACGTAATGAAACACAATGAAATGATATGCCTCAAATTCCAAGTACACTCTCAACCGTATATACATGATACTTCTCGGAAATAAATCGAGAGTTCATGACCATGGAGGACTCCCTAGGTCCATATACCGAAAGAGACGATCTCTACGTGTCTGTGTGGACGATCTAAATGCACTATCATAAAATGAAACAATTCCCAGCACATACGATCTCCACATGCCCAATCTATAATCATTAAATCTCAAAATCCTCAGTACAAACGATCTCCACGTGCCCTACTTATACTTAATATCATGTCAATTCATGTGCATAATATACTTTCAATAGAAGGGGATGATGATGCATCCCAATCAATCAAATATATGTATGATATATAATCACCTCAACTATCACAAATATACGGGTTCAATAAAAAACACAATCACACAATAGAAATCAAGTCAATAATACATCAGTTAATGCCCATATGCTTTGGCATTCTCAGATTACAATCCGTCATTCTATAGTAATAAACTTTCCCTTTATAATATCGGTACTCCTACCAATGCCCGTCACACCATTGGTACGAGACCCCCATTTTTCATCCTTACCCATTGTCTATTCTATTTTTATCTTTAATTAGAAAAACGTCCTTTAACGAAGTCTAAAAGACTTGACATACCTTGAATGTCAAACATGTGCCACAAATCCTCAAGATTTTGCCTTTCCCTTTTCTAAAGCTTCAATACGTTTACCATCTATCATATGTATGAATCTAGGTTCATAACGATAAATAGAAATATTAGTAAAACTACATCACCCATAAATCGTAGAGCACAAATCTATAATTAAGTTCCTAATTTTGATGCCAATGAATATGTCAAGTCTCACATTTCTAAATTTTAAGCCTATGGTTAAGTCTCAATTCCTCGAAATATCATAAATTTAATTATATTTATATAATATAATACACTTAATATTCAATTACATATCTCAATATATCAAAACTTAAAACATAATGTGATAACAAAATAATAATATTTAAATTTGAAGCTACTGGCAACGAAACCAGTGGTGACAACCATCACACTCAATCTTTGTTGATAATTTTTTTCTTATTAACTACCTCCTTGGTCCGACAAGGCGAGTTCTAACGTTGGACACCGTTAAAAAGACTTCTAAGCGAAATAATTACCAATTCAAGCATCAACACTATTCAAGAATTACTTAGTTATTATTGATACCTTGTTAATTGCTCATGGTTCCCACAACCCTTGTTGTGGATTTACTTACTCATGCTTGAAAGAACACAATTCATATTTGTACAAGAAGAATTCATGAACTTACGTATTGAGTAGAAGAAACCCATAATCTCTAATACAAATTCAAAGCAAAAATCTTATAAACCGAAATTAGGAAATTAAATTGCCAAAGTTTGCAAGTTAATTCCCAAGAAAATACCAAAACTAAAAGTATACAATTGTGTCTAATCCCCAAAAATGAGGTTTACATACCCTATTTATAGAAAAACTTGTCCTAAACAAAAAGGAAATGAAATAAGGAAATAAAACTTCTGGACGCGGCTTTGATCGACGAGACTGACCTACGAACCGTGGATCGACCTACGGTCCGTAGGTCCCTTCCGTAGCTTGATAGTTAGAACTTTTCCATAGAGGCTGGAACCTTCAACTTTCAGATAAAAACTACGGACGTGCAGTATGGACCGTAGGTTGACCTACGGTCCGTGGGTCGACCTACACTCCGTCACTTTCCTCCATAGTTCCACACTTAGTCAGACTTCCCTGATGTTCATTCCATGCCTACCCACAACGGACCGTGAATGGACCTATGGTCGGTAGGTAACCTCCGTGGGTGGCTCCTTCTGCAGAATTTCAGCTGTCATCTCTCTCGACCTCGTCCAAGCCTATTTCCATATAACACAATAAACATTAGTTCTAATACAAAATGGCCCTATACACACATAACTCTTAAGTAAAATGTATTAAAAATACTATAAACTCACGATATATCAACACCCTCAACTTAAATTCGTTGTTTGTCCTCAAGCGACGTACTAAGACTCTAAACGACACTGTGAAAAAGCAAAGATTCAAACTCAAGCAATCACTTGGCTATTTCAATCCATTCCATTTTATTAGTGCAAATCTTTTCTCTTAGACTCAACAAGCTAACTCATGCAGATTAAGATATTACAAAGATCGACCAATAGACACCATAACATACACTTTTTCACAATAACCAAGGTACCAATTCTCTGACAATGTAACTAGTGCACTCACTTCAAACGAAATCCTTTTCACACAAAAGATATGAATTTTGAGTTTTAGGATTCTTTCAACACTCACGCTCAGAAGTGACTTCAAGTACAATTAGTGCTCAATACCATAGGCTTGCCCTTATTTTCACTGCTTAGACTCTCCAAACTAGTTGCTAGGATCACTATAGGACTTTCTTAGCTTGTAGCGTAGGCTCAGAGTCAGGTGTGGTACATTTGGGTACTTTTTAGTGACTTTCTTCCCTCGTGACAGTACATTGGTTTTTTACCACTTTTCTCAACCTAGTTTTGACATCCTTTCATTTTACTTTCTTTCCCTTGACTCCTTTAAACATGGATGTGACTTTTGACCTTGTGGCTCTTATTTTTCACTTTATTTTTCTTTATTTTTCAGCACTTTTATTTATCATCTTTTTGCTTCTTTTGCACAAAGTCACATCCTCTTCTATCTCTTCTTTTTCTCTTTTCAACACAAAACCCTTTTCATACCCTTTTTTTCTTTTTGTTTCCTCTTTCATAGCCACCCTCAACTTATGAATTTTACATTAGTTGAGGTGCACAATATCCGATGTCGGACCAGGGCCAAGATTGAGGTTACTTTTTGCATTAACCACCCTCAACTTAGGCTTTTGGCCTAAATCAAGGTGCACATGTACAAGGAGGGACTGGGGCCAAAACACTTATTTTAGGGAAGGTGAGTTAGGTGAATCGAAAGAAATGGTCTATTTTAGGCTCAAATTTTTGGATCAGAGGGAACATTGATTTCATTTGGTTGGATCCTTTTAGGCTTAAGTGGCTAATTTGAACAAGGGCCTATGATCACTTCCCAACTTCTAGCCTAGTTCATCTTAGCAGGACCAACGGGGCAATATCTAGATTGGCACAACTGTCTGAACATTCAACTTTTCTCACACACTCTTGGCACATTGTTTCATTATTAGATTATTAGATTACCCACTTCAAGTTTTAGCTTAAGTCATGAGGTCAACTCGGTTCTTCTCATGACACATTGAGATCCAACACATTCAACTCATCAAGACTATATATTTAGCACAATTCAACATTATTGGATAGGGATCATTTTTCTCATGCTTTTCATGCCATCAGGCTTTAATTTATCTACTTACTCCTACACATAAATTCCTAAAACATGCTGGTTCAACATAAATTAAAACAGTCTCTTGGGGGAAAAGAACACAGGCAAGAAAACCCCAAGAGATGATTATGAGTTGGGTTACTCAGATTTCACCCTATCACTCACAATCCATTTACCTCACCCCCAACAAAATAATGTGCGATTGTCCCCAATGCATAAAAAAAAATACAAAGCAAAGGATCGGGTGAAGCAAACCTGTGGCGCATATGCACCGAAGACCACTCAAGCAACGGGTGGGTCCAGTTTCCCGGAGCCCGCTAGATCAACACTCGGAATGCTATCTATAGCGCTCCCATAAACCCTCTTAGCACCATCAGTAGTGCTATCATCAATTCTCACCGCACCATTAGTAGTGCTTACGCTGCTAGATGCACCAACACCAATTCTTCTAACCCGCTGCTATCGCATCTCCTCATCAACTATGGACGCCCTTTGGGCCGCTTCAGTTTGCTGGCGCTCCCTCTTACTCGCTCTGCCAGGCTCAACATAATCATAAGTACGACAAGAGCGGGGACATTTCCCAGCAGTACGGGAAAAATCTGGCGGTGGCATACCATCTCCAAATAAAGCACTCATCACCACATCAACCGGTGTCGTAGGTGTAGACTCAGGCTCAGTATCTGGGGAGTGAGAAGTACAACAATATCAACACAGAGGCTCTCTATCTCCTTCTTGAGAGTGGTCACCTCAACAGTCGGGGCCGATCTATCTAGGACTCTCAACTCAAAGGCATCCAGGAGCTTATAAACAATCTGGACCTTCTGGTCCTTTATGTGCGCCATCCGCTGCTCAACCCTAACCTCAGACTCCTCTATAGCGCGCTGCATCCATAGCCTCACATGCTGAAGTAAAGTGGCAATCTGTGCCTCTAGCCTCTAGACTTGGACTAGAGGGATGGCAGTGGAACCAGACGAATTATAGGTGGCTCTGGACGAGCTAGGGACCTGGCTAGCGACCGGAGATGGATGAGTCTAGGCATCTTCTGTAGTGGGTGGAGGGGCAGTGTCATCATCTTGCATCTGCTCAACATCCGCTACGAGATCATCGCCTAACGATGGCACCTCAACCTGTGGCTCCTTGCGAGCTGTAGCTATAGTGACCTCATCCCAAATAAGGCATATATCCAAAGTCTTGGTTGCGTGAAATAGCCGGTCACAGTGCCAAAAAGGTACACTAGAGTCCCTGCAAAGCTGGAAGATGAGGCAAGGAAAAGGCAGAGTGGTGGTGGCCTTGAAGGCCCTCTCATGGATCTCATCGATCAGTATGCGGACAAAATCAACCTCAAGTCCCGCCACCATGGCTGCAACTATCACCGCTCGATCCCATGTGACAACATTATCTGCCTGAGTCAGGGATACACGGTTACGCACTAGCAACCAGAAAAAGTTAAGGGCAAAGGTCATAGTCGGCTTCTTAATATCCAAACTCGGGGTCCGAATCCACTAGACACGCTCTCCATCAGTAGAAAGATTTCATTCTAGGCACCTAATAAGTGACTCCCGCTGATCGACATTCTTTCGAAATGCCCCACTCCGGATGATGTCCATGAGATAGTCTAGCTCTGCTGTATTGATGGGTAGAGTTTGATCCGGGCCATAGATGAATATGTGGAGAGTGGTCTCGGAGATATCCACGAAGAAGCCCCGAACTAGTGTAGCCACAAGTGGAGGCTGAGCTATAGGCTTGGCCCTCTTGGAGATGGACCCTCTAATAGTGGTGGCATATATAACGTAGAACTCCCTGACGATCTCCTCACTGTACGTGCCTAGGGGCCGGGCCATCCACTCGCACCTGTGTTTACGAAAGAGCCCCTAAATGACTGGAGTAGTGTGCAGGCTACCTGTGAGCGCCCGACTCTCCTCGGTGAATAGTCGGGCCATCTTCTCCTTCTGATTCAGCATGCGGGAGTCTCTGTATATCTGCTACTGGCCACTCACACACCATCGATTGAGCTCCTCAGGAACTGGTGCAGGATCGGTATTAGGGGGAATTGGAATGTCACCTGCACTATTAGCCTCAGAGGATGAGACAATGATGCCATTAGAACTGGAGCCAGAGACGGAGCCGGAGCCGGACTCAGAGCCAACTGGTGAACGATCAGTGTGGCCCCCTCATCAGACTGGGGCAGTGACCACGTCGGGAATTACCAGCTGAGCTCGGTGCCTCGTAGTGCGAGGAGCAGTATGGAAGGTCCGGGTGTTGAGAGGAACATAGTCAGATTCCTCATCGATCAGCCGCAATGAAGGTGCCACAAATTTTAATTTGCCCTTTGCAGTGTAAGTCGGAGCTTGCTTGTGGGACATAGTACCTGTAGAAGCTTAGTTACTACCAAAACAAGCAAGTAATATACTCACAAAATTTTTATAACAATCAACCAACCAAAACCAAAACTGAAACTTTTTTTAGGCAGTAGCTGAACTGCCTACCTACGGTGGGTACCTACAGTCCGTAGGTCAGAGTTTCCACAAGTTGGGTCTCTGATGTGAGCCACGGTGCAAAATGGTCCGTCGATGGAATGACAGACCGTAGTCCACCTCCGTGGTTCTATACTTGGTGATTATTTCATGTGCAACAGACCCACAGACCCGACCTACAGTCCATAGGTTGACTTACGGTCCGTGGTTAGGTCTGATGGGTTAGGTCTGTGCCAGGTTTTAGACATGCTTCTCATTATACTCATTATTTCCACCAATCAATTAAACAACCTAAGTCTAATTATGCATTTCAACACAATATATGGTAGTTCGTCATCGTTAGGGTTCCTTTAACATACAATATGACTTATTAACATACCGAAACTAGAAACCCTAAGTCAAAATTGTCATTTAGACTATTTATCGTGAGTTATTTGATTAAAAAGAACAACACAATCACATTCTATCATCCCAAGGGTGGTTCTAGCATACAAATCATTGTTTACACATAAAAGTTACCACTCAAGGTCAAGATCCACTTCGGGACTTCATAATACCACCATGAACAGTGAATTCAAAGTCAAGGTGAAGTTGTTTACCTTACAAGTAATGGAAATGGGTGATTGTGTGATGCAATAAACTCCTTAGACCCTTTGACAAGCCTTTGACACCGAACCCGGATCGAGAACTCTTTGTGAAGAGGAAATGAGGTGATTTTGGAAGAGAAAAAAGAGAATTATGGAAGATGAGAGTGTTTTGTGGGATTTGAGAGTGATATGGGAAATTAATATGAGAGTTTTGGGATTTGGAGGGGTTAGAAATGGTTAGGAGGGAATTTGGGTAGTGGGGGATGAATTTAAAATGAGGGGGTTTTTATTAAAAAGGGTCCGGGTCGGGTTAGCAGAACCCTAGGTTTGGACCCACGAAACCTTGTCTACGGGCCGTGGGTCGACTTACGGACCGTAGGTGACTCAGACACTTAGAATTTTGGAGGACTTACCTGGGGGTTTACGAACACCATTCACGATCCGTGGATGGTCCTACAGACCGTCGATGGGGGCCGTAGACCTCTGCACAACCTATTTTCTACAGATTCGGTTGTTCTTCCTTGCACATGTAGCAGCCATGAGGTCTTTCTCTTTACATTTTCTGGACACTTTTTAGACACGGACCCTATTCTATATCTAGCCAACACTAATACAAAAATAAACACCTATCTAAAGAATTACAGAAATTAAAATAAAAGAAGAAAACTCCTAAATTGAAAAGAAAAACCTATGGTTGGCTAGATTGTACATCTTGGGTTTCCTCCCAAGCAGCACTTGATTTAACATCGCGGCACGACACATGCCCCTTGATTACTCAGACTTCATCAAGATAATAGGCCTCAATCACTTCTTGCACACTCTCCTCTTTCTCCATATAGACCTTGATCCTTTACCCGTTCACCTTAAACCTTGTTCCCTGCTTGTTCTCGAGTTCGACCGCTCCATGTGGGAACACTTGAGTGACTATGAATGGCCCGGTCCACTTGGACTTGAGCTTGCCAGGAAACAAACACAACCTTGAGTTGAATAGAAGCACCAGATCACCCACGGAAAATTCACGCTTTTCAATCTTGTGATCATGATACTTCTTCATCTTCTCCTTGTACAAGGCAAAACTTTCATAAGCTTTTAGTCGAAACTCATCAAGCTCATTCATGTCATTCACTCTTTGACTCGATGCGGCATCCCAATCCAAATTCAATTTCTTTAGCGTCTACATAGCCTTATGCTCTAGCTCTACCGGCAAATGGTTCCCATATACAAGTTGGTAGGGGGGAATACCTATGAGAGTCTTGAATGCTGTGCAATAGGCCCACAGAGAATCATCAAGCCTCCTTGACCAAACAGTTCTATTTGCATTCACATTCTTAGCACGGATTTGCTTTATCTCTTTGTTGGACACTTCAACTTTCCCACTAGACTGCGGATGGTAAGCAGTGACTACATTGTGATAGACTCCATATTTCTCTAGCAACGCCGTGAACAACTTATTACAAAAGTGGGAACCTTCATCGCTGATAATCGCATTAGGCGTACCAAATTTGGAGAAGATACTCTTTTTTAGGAATGCGGTGACACTTTTCCCTTCATTGTTTGAAAGCGCAATTGCGTCCACCTATTTCGACACATAGTCAACGGACAAGAATATACTTCATCCCATGTGAACTCACAAATGGACCTATAAAATCAATTCGCCATACATCAAACAACTTAATCACCAACATCAGATTCATAGGTAGCTCTTGCTCCTTTGAAATTCCTCTTTCTCTTTGGCAACGATCACAAGACTTGGCGAAATCATGAGCATCTTGGTGGATGGTAGGCCAGTAATACCCATTCTGCAAAATTTTATAAGCAGTCTGAATACCACTATGATGCCCACCAACAAGCAAACAATGACACACCTCTAGTATACTCATCATCTCAACCTCGGGCACACAACGACGACGAATAATCCCATCAGCACAAATACAGAACATGTAAGGCTCATCCCAAAAGAACTTTTGATATCATGAAAAAAAATTATTTTGTGAAAAGACAAATCTGATGGAACCAGATCACTTGCCAAGTAGTTAGCAAAGTCTGCGAACCAAGGAATCAGATTATGAGAAGCAACCAATACCTGTTCGTCTGGAAAAACATCTTTAATTTCAGCCCCATCTCCTAGCTTGAGCATATCTTCCTCCTCTAATCTGGACAAGTGATTGATAACTTGATTTTCTTTCCCCTTTCAATCTTTCACCTCAAAATCGAACTCTTGCAGCAATAATACCCATATCAACCTCGATTTTGCATCTTTCTTAGCCATCAGATACCTCAATGCAGAACGGTCAGTATCCACTATGACCTTAGTACGAAAGCAAGTAGGATCGAAATTTATCGAAGGCGAAAACCACAACAAGGAGTTCCTGTTCAGTCACTGTATGGTTCTTTTGAGCCACATTTAGAGCTTTGCTGGCATAGTAAATAGGATGAAGAATCTTCTCTCGCCTCTGTCCCAATACCACACCAAGCGCCACTCCACTCACATAAGATATTACTTCAAACAGTTGCCTCTAATTCGGTGAAATAATGATAGGTGCGGAAACTAGCTTTTCTTTCAACTCTCCAAATGCACTCAGACAAGCATCATCAAAATCAAACTTACACTCCTTTTCGAGAAATTTGCACAATGGGTGTGCAATTTTGGAGAAATCCTTGATGAACCTTCTATAAAAGCCTGCATGCCCAAGAAAACTTCTAACACCTTTAACAAAGATAGGTGGTGGAAGTTTTTCTATTACCTTGAATTTTGCTCTATCAACCTCATACCCTTCTTAGAAATCTGATGACCCAGAACGATCCCCTCTTTGACCATGAAGTGGTACTTCTCCCAATTGTGTACAAGATTGCACTCTTCACACCGTTTAAGTACCTCAGCCAAATGATCCAAACAAACATCAAATGAGTCATCTATTACAGAGAAATCATCCATAAATACCTCAATAGTGTCCTCCACCATATCAGAAAATATCAACATCTTGCAACGCTGGAAGGTCGCTGGAGCATTACACAACCTAAATGGCATCAGTTTGAAGGCGAAAGTCCCATAAGGGCAGGTGAATGTGGTCTTCTCTTGGTCTTCCGGAGCTATGTAGATCTGATTGTAGCCCGAATAACTATCAAGAAAGTAATACCAACCCTTACCAGCAAGGCGGTCCAACATCTGATCCATGAACGACATAGGGAGGTGATACTTTTCTGTCCAAGCATTCAATTTCTGGTAGTCCATGCGTACTCTCCATCCAGTAACTAGCCGTATTGGAACAAGCTCATTTTTCTCATTAGGAACCATGGTAGTCCCACATTTTTTAGGAGAACACTGAACAAGACAAACCCAACTACTATCTACAATGGGATATATGACTCCAACATCCAACCACTTGATGATTTCCTTTTTCACTACCTCTTGCATAGGTGGATTTAGTCTCCTTTGGTGCTCGATACTAGGCTTGTGATCCGGCATGCGTTAGAATTTATGAGAACAAATGCCAGGAGGAATCCCAATAATGTCCGCAATAGTCGACCCAATAGCCCGCTTGAACCTCTTCAACACAGAAACCAAAGCCTCAACTTCTTCCGTATTCAAATTGGGCCGCAGTGATGACTGGTAAAGTACAATCTCTCCCCAAGAATACATACCTCAAATGTGATGGTAGAGCCTTAAGCTCTAATTTTGGAGCCTCTTCAACAGACGGTTTTGTGGGTGGAGAGTCACAATTCTTCATATCTAACTCCAATTTCTTTGGTTTGGAACGAAATTCGAACCTATCAAGTGTGGCAACTTAGTCATCATAATCCGCAATACCATCACCCTCAAAATTCATCATTACCGCTGCAAGTGCATTGACACCCAACCGCTTTTCAATAGACACATCAGAACCTCGCTCCACAATATGATTCACCACTAATAGTGACTTGAGATCCCTTTCCTGCTTCATGGACCTACATATATTAAAAGTTACCTCTTCACTATTCAATCGAAACTTCATCTTCCCTTTCTCCATATCGACCAAGGCGTGCCCAGTAGCAAGGAATAGACTCCCTAGGATGATGAGAACTTCAAAATCAACCTCACAATCAAGTATCACAAAATCCACCGGAAAAATAAATGACTCCACTTTCACAAGTACGTCTTGGAGAAAACCAATGGGCCTCTTCACAATTCTATCGGTCATGAGTAATCACATCGCAGTCGGTTTTGGAGCCCCTAAACCCAACTTCTTGTAAATAAACAATGACATCAGATTAATACTCGCACCCAAATAACATAACGGCTTCACAAAATGCAATAACCCAATGGTTTAAGGAATAGTGAAAGCATCAGAATCCTCTTTCTTCTGCAGAAACGACCGAGTAGAAATAGCACTACAATGTTGCAACCTATAATCTTCAAAATTGATGACCCTCTTCTTAGTCAGCAAATCTTTTATAAATTTCACATACCTAAGCATTTTCTCCAAAGCCTCTATCAACAGAACATTGATGGAAAGCTATTTCAACATAGTAATAAATCAGCGGTATTTCCCTTCTTCATTCTTCTTTACCAACCTCTGTGGGAATAAAGGTGGAGGTCTAGGCATGGGGACAACTTTTTGGGTTATCTCCGCTTCCTTCTCTGTAGCATTCTTGGACTCTCTGGTAACCTCAATCTCATCATCATCTTTTTCAACCATAATTTCAACCTCAAACGACATAGGTGGGTCAATGGTCTGCTTACCCCCTTGAGTAGTGACTGCCATACAACGCCCATCATTTTTCAGATTCTGGATGGTATAGCTAGAAAGTGTGCCAGTCTGTTGTGGGTTTACTGTAGTGGACAACTTATTCATTTGCTGCTCAAGTTGCTTGATCGACACTACATGTGCATCAACTTTTTGACCAATTCCAGACAAGTTGTTTCGCATCTCCTTGACATTCTCATCAGTTGTATCAAACCTCTTCATCATCTTTTGCATCATATCCTCAATACGTGACATGCTACCCTTAGCTTCCCTATTGCTAGATTCCCTATTTGCAGAAAAAACATAAGGCCCAACCCTATCGTTTCTATTTCCATAGTTGTTCCGGTTGTAGGTGTTATCGCGATTGTAGTTCCCATCCCGAACATACTGACCCTCTCGATTGTAGTTACCATAGTTACGACCTTGATTTCCTTGACCTTGGTGCCAATTATCCGAATTGGAACCTTGGGCGTTGGCTCGGAAACCCCCCGTCTGATCATTCACCAAATAAGCATCCTTTTCATAGTAGCATTCCTCAACTGGTGGTGGTGGAGTTCTAGTCAAATAATTTACCGCATTTACCTTTTCTGCACCTTCGCTCACATGCTTCAACACCAACCCAAGTTCTATCCTCATCTGAGCCATCTCCCCATGAATGTCATCGACAGATTGACTAGGTGCAGCTTGAACTGCAAAAGTGTTTCTTTTGGTGTCTGACTTTCTAGTGCTCCATGCTTTATTATTTCGGGAAATCTTCTCCAATTTCTCAGCAATCTCCTCAAAAGTACACTTACCATATGATCCTCCAGCGATAGTATCCAGCACAGCCTTACCATTGTCATCTTGCCTCTGTAGAAATACTTCTTCAGTGACTCATCATCAATGCGGTGATTTGGAACACTACGTATAAATGCAGTGAACTTATCCCACGAACTACTCACAGACTCTCCAGGTAGTGCTATAAAGTTATTCAGTTTGTCCTTGTTATTCAACTTCTTGGACAACGGAAAATACTTTGCCATGAACACCTTGTGCAATTGGTCCCAAGTGTGAATCGAGTTATACGGAAGCTCAGAAAACCAGGTCGCAACATCTTTGGTCAATGATAAAGGGAAAACTCTCAACCCTATTACATTCATATCCAACTCTAGTTGCCTTACACAACTCTTGCAGATACTTCTCAACTTGGCCATGTGCCCATGTGGATCTTCCGAAGCCATACGAAAAAACAACCCCCTCGCAGTAAGCATCTGCATCAGACTGCTTGTCACCACAAATGTATTCCCTAGCGGTTGTGGAGGGAGAACAATGGATCCTTCAGATTCAACGGTATTAAAGTAGACCCTGTAATTATCACGCAATATTGGTTCAGGTAGATTCTGCACCCTCAATGCATCTCTAAGTAGATTATCACCTTGAACCTGAGCATTCTCATTATTCAATTGTTCCTCAGGATCCTCTATGACTGGATTATTATGGACCCCTTGATTATTCATCTTTCTCAAAGTTTTGCTCAACTTTGGATCTTATGGGGTCAAAGGTTCGCCTCGACTCCGTGTACTTGGCATACACTTAAGTGAAAACCTGAAGAAAACAAAAACAAAAGAAAACATAAAATTAGGAAATAATTGACTAAAGATGTAGTTATACTTAATCCAAAAGCCTTATTCCCTGGCAGCGGCGCCAAAATTAGATACGCTCAAATTACACTTCCCTAAGAAGTATAAGCGATTGTTATCAAGTAAAGAACCCAACTTGAAGGTTGGGGTATATTCCACGAGAAATATAGTTTAGACTTAAGCTTAACTCACAATTATATTCATTTAGTCAACTTATTTCCGAGACAAGTAAGTAAAGGGAGGGGGGGGGGGGTTGTGAAACAAATAACTGATTGTAGTTAAGTAGTAAGTGAGCAAGATTCAAACTTTGTTGTTATCAGTGAGAGAGAAAAACTAGGGTGTATGTGTACCCAATAAGCTCTTAACATGGTAATCCTAATAATAGTAATCATTTCCTAGTGTATCACATGCAAAGTTGGTAAGCTAGGTATCCCTAAGTGATTGGTCCTCCAAATAGGGAATTTCACCTGCACCTTGGTCCGACTATGTATGTATAATTTACTAACCCTTACCTTTACCTCAGATTAGACATCACATCAATGTATGGCTTCGTTTTCACCCTCGCACCAATTGACATTAGACTATTAGATAGTATCACAATAAATCTTTGTTGATAATTATTTTCTTATTAACTACCTCCTTGGTCCGGCAAGTAGCAGCAAGGCGAGTTCTAACGTTGGCCACCGTTAAAAAGACTTCTAAGCGAAAGAATTACCAATACATGCATCAACACTATTCAAGAATTACTTAGTTATTATTGATACATTGTTAATTGCTCATGGTTCCCACAACCATAGTTGTGGATTTAGTTACTCATGCTTGAAAGAACACAATTCATATTTTTAGAACAAGTTCATGAACTTTCTCGGATAAGTACATAGACTTTCCTTTAGCTTAGGAATAACTGACATCTTTTGGGTTATTGTTTTAGCTTAATAGTTTGAAAATACATGATAGGGAGAAATTAAATCCATATTCAAAAGAACTAAGCATGTCCACGCGTCATGTACTACCAATTCAACAACATAAGATCGATGTAATCGATCTACCACTAAGAACCATCTAGAGGTGTAGGAATATGTACAGACTTATGAGAAGATTCACAAAGAAAATTCAAATCCAAAATAAGGTACATACTTACGTAAAATGAAGTAGATCCACACTCAAAACAAAACTTTAGTCAATGGAGAGCATATTGAATGATACCTTGAACAACCTTAGTTACCCCAATGCAATTAGTTATTTACTACTGTAATATTCCAATCACCACTGTATTGGTGTATGGTCTATATAGTGATTCATAATTACTTTGCATATGTCTCTATAGATGTCCTCATATAGCTTCATACACGTATCCCTTCAAAAATCCTTTAACTACAGAATCCTTCTCCCCTCTTACTTACAATTAATATTACTGATCCCCAATTCAATATCTGAAAGGCTCCTTACAATATGAAGTTATCACTATTTATTATTAACCCTCCATTTAAATGTCCTTGCTGACCGATACTCGATTTAGCCTTTATAATCTCTTAATGTATTAGACTTAACTCACCCTATAACTCTATCAAATGAATATCAACATGACCATAGTTCCATCCAACTTGAACTATTCAAATTATGTTCCGTATACCTCCACTCCAAAGGATAAAAAGGAAATCTGTCATACAAATCTTATAACAAGTCATACCCTCTCAAACGTCATTAGAAGTGATCACATTTTATGTCTTTTAATTCTTCAACTTCTCCTCATAGACTTACCATAATCACTATCCTTTTATTTTTTTTCCTAATCTTACACTTCTCTTAGAGACATCAACATTAGACGATTTCATTACTGAATTATTCACTTATCATAAGCACGGGTCATAAAACAATCCCATTAAATTCAAATGAAGTTCAAGTGTCCTCGTCTAAATTACACCTCGAGCAAACCATTCTTACTATTTCTAACCTCGTCAATTTCATTCTTTAGAATAAAAAAGCTCATTACCGAGTTATTTTGCTAACCACCTAACATCCATACTAAACCGCACAATGTCATCCCATTTTACAAGGGTTAAATTTGAGAATGTTTCCTCACCATTGGTGAGAGAATGGAACAAAAATTTGACCTTAAAACATATGCACGATAATGAATAAAGAATACAAGTTTCCTAAAGTCCTATAGCCTCTCGAAGATAAATAACAGACCTCTCTGCACCAATCCGCAGGATTCTACTGATACGCTCAAATTACACTTCCCTAAAGAAGTATAAGCGATTGTTATCAAGTAAAGAACCCAACTTAGAGGTTGGGGTCGATTCCACGAGGAATTTGACTTAGACTTAAACTTAACTCATAATTATATTCGTTTAGTCAACTTATTTCTGAGACAAGTAAGTATGGGGGGGGGGGGGGGGGTTGGTGAAACAAATAACTGATTGTTGTTAACAAGTGCAAGCGAGCATGATTCGAACTTTATTGTTATCAATGAGGCAGAAAAACTAGGGTGTATGTGTTCCCCATAAGCTCTTAGCGCGTTAATCCTAATAATAGTAATCCTTTCCTAGTGTATCACATGCAAAGTTAGTAAGCTAGGTATCCCTAAGTGAATGGTCCTCCTAATAGGAAATTTCACCCCGCACCTCGGTCTAGAGACGTATGTATAATTTACTAACCATTACCTTTACCTCATATTAGACATCTTATCAATCTATGACTTAGTTTTCACCCTCGCACCAATTGTCATTAGAATATTAGATAGTATAACACTAAATCTCTGTTGATAATTCTTTTCTTATTAACTACCTCCTTGGTCTGGAAAGTAGCAACAAGGCGAGTTCTAATGTTGGCTACCGTTAAAAAGACTTCTAAGCAAAAGAATTACCAATACATGCATCAACACTATTCAATATTTACTTAGTTATTATTCATACGTTGTTAATTGATCATGGTTCCCACAACCCTAGTTGTGGATTTAGTTACTCATGCTTGAAAGAACACAATTCATATTTTTAGAAGAAGAATTCATGAGCTTACGTATTAAGTAGAAGAAACCCGTAATCTCCAATTGAAATTCAAAGCAAAAATCTTATAAACCTAAATTAGGAAATCAAATTGCCAAAGTTTGCAAGTTAATCCCCAAGAAAATACCAAGAACTAACAGTATACAATGGTGTCTAACCCCAAAAAAATGAGGTTTACATACCGTATTTATAGAAAAACTTGTCCTAAAAAAATGAAATGAAATAAGGAAATAAAACTTCTGGATGCGGCTTCGATCGACGAGACTAACCTACGTACCATGGATCGACCTACGGTCTGTAGGTCCCTTTCGTAGCTTGATACTTTGAACTTTTACACAAAGGCTGGAACCTTCAGATATAAATTACAGATGTGCAGTATGGACCGTAGGTTGACCTACTGTTCGTGTGTCGACCTACCTTCTGTCACTCGCCTCTATAGTTCCACACTTAGTCAGACTTCCCTGATGGTCATTCCATGCCTACCCACGACAGACCGTGACTGGACCTACGGTCCGTAGGTCACCTCCGTGGGTGGCTCCTTCTGCAGAATTTCAGTTGTCATCTCTGTCGACCTCGTCCAAGTCTATTTCCTGCAAATATAACACAATAAACATTAGTTCTAATACAAAATGGCCCTAGACACACAAAAGTCTTAAGTGAAATGTATTAAAAATACTGTAAACTAACAATATATCATCTACTAGACTCAACTCTTATACTCGTGAGACTGATTAACCTTGCGCTTTGATACCAAGTTGTCACTACCTAAAATCACAAGTTAACCCAATAAGTTATACAATTCAACTTAAAATATGGAAAAATAAATAGCATGAAATATCTTAAATACTAAGTCTTTTAAATAAAATATGGAAATTATGAAATACCACTCCAAGATTTAGTGTCATAAGTACATGAGCTTCTAAACTCAAATGCAAGTTTGGAACTAAATGACAACCCTAGACGTAAGAAATGTTCAGTCTGATTAATAAAATAAAATTATATCTAAATACATAGAGGGAGGTGTTGACCATGAAACAACCAAGCAGCTCACCACAACTCCAAGATAACTTAAGCTCAACTCTGAAAGATCCATAAAATGCATTTGAATTCAAAATCCAACCACAAAAGAGTGCAACAAGTGTAGTATAAGTACAAAACCATATGTACCTAGTATGTCTCATAGACCGACAACACCGAAGTAGTGACATGAGTATATAAGAAAATCATCCTTTAATTTTACAAGTTTACATTACACTTATCAGTCAAGATTCATCAATTGGGATAATCAATTTCATGTAATGTCACGCCCTAAACTCAAGGGGCGCAACTGGCTCCTAATGCCAAAACTCAGGCCCGAGCTGACCCTGCTGAACCATTTGCTACTAGCTCATGGCAGTCACATGTAATCAAGAAAACAAACAAGTATATCTTTGCTTAAAATTAAGCCCTCGGCCGGCAAGGCCCCTGTCAGTAGATCTATAAAAGAAACAATTACTCCCAAGAGTTCATATAAAGAAATAGCCAACTAGCACAGAAGTCCTAATTGGGCCATTGAGGCCACCATGATCTCTATACCGAAATTGAAAGAAGGTATATATCAAGACAATACATCAAACAGCTAACAAGCTTTAGCAAACCAACAAACTAGGCCAACATGGCCATAATGTAGCTATACACCCCATACACTAGTCTGCAAGCCTCTAAGAGAAGTAAATATTGGCGGGACAGGGCCCCAGCTTACCCATAAAATATATACAACAAAAGCTAACAAACCTCCCAACTTTGACAGCTCCGGAGAAAAGGGGCTAGCTAACCAAATAGAAGTCAATCCTATTGCTGAGGAGGTCTATTGGGACCTGCAGTCATGAATGCAGTACCCCCCAGGCAATGGAGCATCACTACGAAATAATGTACCGTGTATGAAAGGAAATAGACTATAAGCAGGTATCCTAATATACTGAAGTAATCTGATAAATAAATCAAGGATAAGATAAGTGTATTGACCTGCTCCTAAATCTAAACATATCAAAAATAATAAACAACAATCTAACCAAGCCCCCATCAGCACGACAGGTACAAACAACACACAAGACCACCTACCCAGGCCCCATAAGCCATAAGGTGCCAAACAGTCTATATATCCCTATCGATAGTCCCCTAGCCCCGTAGGCAGTCACATAGATCTCTTAGGCAATAATAATACCCCGTAGGCAACACATAGCTCTCTTAGGCATCAATATAGCTTATAGACAACTCATAGCCCTCTTAGGCAACAATATGGCCCTGTAGGCAGCACATAGCCTTCTTAGGCATCAATATAGCCCTTTAGGAAACTCATAACCCTTTTAGGCATCAATATAGCCCCGTAGGAAACTCATAGCCCTTCTAGGCATCAATATAGCCCCGTAGGCAGAACATAGCTCTTCTAGGCATAGATCACATTCCTGCAGCTAACCACAATATCCCCAAGGACAGCAATAACAATCCAATAGGCTAAAAGCGAGCAATTTAGCTATAAGCAACCTATGCGAATAGCCTCTAATTCGTGTTCAACATAGGGACGCTACTAACTGAATAAGAATCCCGACAAGGGAGGATTATATCCACTCGAGCAACCAACAATCAACAATAATGGCTACAAGTATAATAACGATAACAACCCAATTACATTGCTCCTAAGCTTTAAGGAAACATGTCGTAAGAAAGGAATAGCCTTAACATACCTTTTTCATTGAATTCATGTAGCCTAACGACTTTTACTTACAACCCAGTCGATACTACAACAAGGCAGGACCATAATCAACACACAAAAATAGAAGATACCACGATAATGCGATAAAAGATATGTATTTCCATCGCAAATTTTGCGGCTTATCAAAGTTAGAGTCGATGAAGAAGGGTCTTACCTTGATATTAAGTTCGTAATACACCTCAAAACCTTAAAATATGTCCAAACCCTTGATGTCCCAACACCAAAGTATGATATGACACGAAATTGATAAAATAAATTATACCATGATGACAACGCATAGAACAACTTTTGTCAAGGACTGAAGTTGAGAAAATATATAATTTGGTTGATCCTAGAAATGAGTTTTCTAAGTTTTTAGGTTCTTAACTAAAAAAATGAAGAAGAAGTCGAAGAAGAAGATATATAAAAAGTTCCACCGACCTAGGGCCCCACTTCACGTGCCTGCTTGCGCAGTCTCGCAAAATAGCGAACATCTCTCTATTCTGAAGTCGTATGAAGAAACATTTTAATGCATTGGAAACTAGACTCGTAGATCTTAGATTTGATAGGTCGTGAGCCCCATAAATTTTTATAGATTGGGAGAAAACCTCCGAGACATTTGACCCAACTTTCAGAGAAATCTTTAAAAAGGAACTTACGATAACTTTCGCCAACTTTTATTTTGCAACTTACCTAACTTCAAAAATTGAGATACAACCCTTGAACACTTAAAATATGACATACCACATCATTCTTAATTTATTACTCACCATCTTTGTCTTTCCACGAAGGTACGAGTTAATTTAGACGTTTCGAAAAGTCGGGGTGTTACATGTAATGTCCAACACCAATGACACACATAATCAAACAAGAATGAAGTATGTAATGAGATGCAACGCAATGCAACACAATGAAATGATATGCCTCAAATTCCAAGTACACTCTCAACCATATATACATGATACTTCTCGGAAATACATCGAGAGTTCATGACCATGGGGGACTCACTAGGTCCATATATCGATAGGGACGATCTCTACATGTCTGTATGGATGATCTATATGCACTATCATAAAATGAAACAATTCCCAGCATATACGATCTCCACGTGCCCAACCTATAATCATTAAATCTCACAATCCTCAGTACAAACGATCTCCACGTGCCCAACTTATACTCAATCTCATGTCAAGTCATGTGCACAATACACTTTCAATAAAATGGGATGATGATGCATCTCAATCAATCAAATATCGGTATGATATATAATCATCTCAACTATCACAAATATACGGGTTCAATAAAGAACACAATCACACAATAGAAATCAAGTCAATAATACATCAGCTAATGCCCATATGCTTTGGCATTCTCAGATTACAATCCGTCATTCTATAATAATAAACTTTCCTTTTATAATATCGATACTCCTACCAATGCCTGTCACACCATTGGTATGAGACCCCCATCTTTCGTCCTTACCCATTGTCTATTCTATTTTTATCTTTAATAGAAAAACGTCCTTTAACGAAGTCTAAAAGACTTAACATACCTCGAATGTCGAACATGTGCCACAAATCCTCAAGATTTTACCTTTCCCTTTTGTAAAGCTTCAAGACGTTTACCATCTTTCACATATGCATTATTCATAAGTAAACGAATTTATAGAAACCTATATTGCTATACCTCCATCCCGAACCCCAAAATATGAATCTAGGTTCATAAGGATAAATAGAAATTTTAGTAAAACTATATCACCCATAAATTGTAGAGCATGAAATTATAAGTAAGTTACTAATTTTGATGCCAATGAATATGTCAAGTCTAATATTTCTAAATTTTAAGCTTATGGTTAAGTCTCAATTCCTCAAAATATCATAAATTTAATTATATTTATATAATAAAATACACTTAATATTTAATTACATATCTTAGTATATCAAAAATTAAATCATAATGTGATAATAAAATAATAATATTTTAATTTGAATCCACTGTCTACGAAACCAGTGGTGACAACCATGAACCAAACTGCCAGCGATCCTTACCCCTTTAAATTTGAACCAAACTGCTAGCAATCCTACCATTTAAATTCTAAACCCATTTATATGATAATTTACCACTAAAAAGAATACACACAATTTCAAGGACCCATGTGAACATTCACCATATTCACTTAAATTTTTGAAAATTTTATCTTGATATAGCTATTGCATTTGATTTCCATTGAAATCACATCAATCAAGTTACAGGAGAAGAAATTGAAGGAGAAAGTTTTTTGAGAAAGAGAAGAAGAAGTCTCGATTGAGAGAACAGTTATATAATACATCTGATGATCAATGAATGATTTGGAAATATCTGATAAGTGTAATCTACTTATAGTAAGTGTTGTAACTAACTCTGACAGCTCACTAACTAACTACATATGTAACTGATCATGTACAACTAATACACAGTTTTCACTCAGTGTACCACACTGCACTGCATATTGGAATTAAGTCACATCAACACATTTAGATAATTCTTTAACACCCCTGCAAGCTAGGGTCTATAAACAAATTCATCATCCCTAGCTTGGACACAAAGTAGGAATGTTGAATTGTGGTAACACCCTTAGTCAAAATATCAGCCTACTCAGTAGTAGACAAAACAATAGCCTCAATATGACCTTGCAAGATCTTTTCACAAATGAAATGACAGTCTATGTCAATGTGCTTTGTATGTTCATGAAATTTAGGGTTAGCTGCAATTTGTACAACTGAATTGCTATCACAATGCATAGGGACATGAAGTGCTAGAGTAATGCCAGTTCAATAAACAATCTCTTATATGCTTCTATACTCTGTTTCTACTAAGCTTCTGGAGATGGTAGGTTGCTTCTTGGCTTTCCAAGATATAAGAGAGTCACCAAACTTCACCAAATAACCAGTAACAGACCTTCTAGTATTAGGGTATGAGGCCCAATCAACATCACAAAAGGCCTGTAATTTTGGAGATGCTGAGGCTGAAAGAAAAATCCCAAGACCAGGAGACTGTTTGACATATTTGACTACTCTTATAGCTGCCTTCATGTGGGATTGCTTTGGCTGATGCATATATTGGCTAAGACTTTGCAATGCAAAGGAAATATCAGGTCTTGTAACTATCAAATACAACAACCTTCCAACCAACCTCTGGTATTCACATGGATCTTTAAGAAGCAAATCAATACTTGATCCAACATGCTCATCAAATTCCACTGATGTGAGCTTATGATTCAGTTCAATAGGAAATCCACAAGGTTGTGAACCAGAAAACCCTAAATCTGAAATGAGTTCCAATGAGTACTTTCTCTGATGCATCACAATACCATCTTTGTTCCTGGAAAATTATATTCCAAGAAAATATCTAAGCTCCCCTAGATCCTTTATCTTGAATCTGGTTTGAAGCAAAAGTTTAGTCTCTTGAGAGTTCTTTTGAGTCCATTTGAGGAGTCTTTTACAAATCTTTTAAAACTTGTTTTAAGACTTGAGTACTTGAGTTTGAGGATGAGGAGAGTTGAGTTTCATTTTTCAAAATGAATATATGAGAATTAAGTATTCCCAAGAGTAAATATTTTTACATTTAAAATGAGGAAAAACACCGATTTTTAAAGGACTTCATGAGGAGTTTTGAGTACTATCTCTTTTAAGAGAAATCTTTTGAGTAATAATCTCAAAGTTGAGAATGAGGAAATGTTTTTAAACATATGAGCTAAGTTATATTTTGGAGTATTTTTGAGTACCGATATGGGGACAAGTTCAAATAACTCAAAGTCTTCATAAACCATGTAGCCAACGTGGGTAGATACTTTTTAGATGATTTCTTATTGCTTTTTAAGCATAGCTTAGTGGATCCACTTTGTTGAGGAGTTCTATACCCCAAAAATGTATAGGATAGTTCTGGGAGCATGGGAGTGACGATGTATCATCACATAACTCATAGTTGTGGTTGTCGGTTAGAGAATCTCCCAAGAGTTATTTTGTATCTTTAGATGCAAACTGAGGTAATACTCCCTCCGTTTCACAAAGAGTGACCTGGTTTGACTTAGAACAAAGTTTTAGAAAATAAAGAAGACTTTTGAATCTTGTGGTCCTAAATTAAAGTTATTTCAAATGTACTAAATTTCCCTTCAATCTTATGGCTTTAAACATGCCACGTGGAAAGCTGAAATTAAAATGTTACCAAAAAAGGAAAGAAGACATTCTTTTTAAAACTGACTAAAAAGGAAATGAGGTCATTCTTTGTGAAACGGAGGGAGTATTATATTTTAAATACATTGATTTGTTATCTACTGTTTTAAATACTTTATATAAACTGCACTTTTATTGTTGTTTTATATTGCATTGAGTTGAGTATCTATGAGTTGAGGTTGAGTTGAGTAGAGTCGAGGTGAGTAGGTTTCCTTCTTTCCAATTTCAAGATTTCATGTTATGTTCAGTATTCCCCTTACATGCTCGTACATTTAATGTACTGATGTCATTTGGCCTGCATCGTTTCATGATGTAGATACAAGAGATCATGGTCATCAACATGTGCTTCGTTTATACCACTTGCAGTTCCAGAGTTTTTTGGTGAGCCTCCTTGCTTTCAGGGGATCCCTTATTTATTATTTCAGTTTTGTTCGGATGATTAGGGGTCTTGTCCCGACATCCCTCATAGTATTAGAGGCTTCCTAGACAGTAGCAATTGAGATGTTTATTTCATTTTCTAATGTTAATGTTCTAGACTTGAGTTGACCTTGTGGCCAGTTTGAATATTTTTAAATGTTCTAAATTAAGTGTTTGAGAGTTTTGAGTTAAAATGTTATATTTGAGTTTATCTAATCTTGAGTAAGTCTTCCGCTGAGAGAAGAGCAATGGTTCTGGAGTACCGGACACGTCCAGGGTGTAGGCTCGGGGCTTGATATGAATACCCACGTACCTTAATGCCATAAAGCCCAAGAAGAATGGATGATTGGAAACTTGAATGAAACCCTAACTCTTCTTCTTTTTCCTTAGCATTGAGAGAATTTGAGAGGATGACTTTGATGAGTTTTAGGGAATTTAGGAGGATGAATTGGAAGTGGGTAATTTGGGGTTTAAACATTTATATAGATAGGGCTTAGGGTAGAAGGAAAAACGACATCAATTTTTCTTAAAATGATTAGGGAAAAACCCAAAACCTCTTAAAATAACTGGCAGAGCCCTTGTACGGTTTGGACGTACTACAGACCGTACTGGTCAACCATAGAAAAGTTCATAAACATACATTTTGACCAACTTTTGACGGAGCCTATCTACGGCTCGTAGGTCTTCCTACGGTCCGTAGATACCAACTGTAGAAACCAATTTCAATCCTCAAAATTTCACTAAGTCTGGGACTCTCCTACGAGACCTATCTATAACTTGTACAAGGAATATCAGACCGTCCTGGTGAACCATAAAAAGGTTACTGGGACAAATATTTAGAAAAATATTTTCCCTCTTCCTACGGTTTCCATCTACGAACCATAGAAGCTTGTAACGGTCTGTAGATTGGAACCGTAGACACAACCTACAACCCAATTTTTCCCCTTCTTTTCCAAATTCGAGGTGTTACATTATCATTTTGGGATTTTCCCTATTTCAGAATTTGTTACTTGGCGACTGGATGTGATAACTTCAGGTGTCTTTGTTGGTTGTTGTCCGTCGTTTTATGTTTGTTCTTAGCTTCCCTTCCTCCCATCATTTCCTCCTTTTTCACTTGTTCCTTTACGTGTTTGGTTTCTCTGTAGTACAACTCTGCATTTTTTATTTGAGTGTTCCTTCATCATGCAATGACTGTAGAATTCTGGTAGATCTTCATATTCTACAATTTGAGTAAAACTTTGTAAACCGCCTTCTGCATTTCTAATCTTAACTACGAACACCCTTATTTTGAGTTTGGCTAAGTCCAGTTCTACCCTAAATTTAGCTATAGTTGGTTTGCTTTTTATAAATGTGGCTTTGTCCATGGTTAAAGAATAGCCATTAGGGTCCACAATTCTACACAGACATTCCACTAAAAGAATTGCAAGGAGAGGTCCGGGAGCGTAACCCATACCAAGTTTTGGCCTATGTTTTTGTCTGGTGCAATGTCCACTTTTGCGATAACCACAATTGTTGTAAAAGAAATCGCATGTGCGATATCTGACATTTATTTGGCAGACCCCCCAAATAAGGATTATTGAGTTTTTAATCTTGAAATCTCCTTTACCAACAAATTTCAATAACTAAAATATATGATGAGATGAATGTGATATCTCTATCACTTACTAGCATTTTTGGGTTGGTGCTTTGACAATAAAAAAACTCATAGGGCTTGTTTGGAAGGACACCTGGTAATTGAATTTGGTGTAATTGAGTGTGATTACACTGTCTGTCCAGTTTGGTTGGACAGGTAATTGGTGTAATTAGTAGGGGGTAATTACACTCTCCAATATAATTCACAGGCAGAGACTGTGAATTGTTGGTAATTATATCATGTAATTACCAGCTGATTACTTTTTATTTTATTTTTAATTTCTATTTTATATTTTTTTGTTTTAGTTTTTTTACTTCTATTATTTTAAGTTTTTTTGTTATTATTCTAAAAATTTCTAATTTTTTTTTATTTTTTATTATTATATTTCATTTTCTTCTCGTTCTCAACCTTAGTTCATGTTATTCTATGCAATTTTTTCGTATTATCTATTTCTTTATGTCATGCTTATTTTCTCATTAGTATAATTTTATTAGTATTCTAATTTTTAAATTAAAATAGAATTTATTGTTAAGTAAGGTTATAGACTTACATTTTTTTTTTAAAAAGTAAAAAAAAATAATCATATTTATGTATGCTATGTTGAAATTTGCGATAAGTTAAGAACATATGTTTATTAATTAATATATTTTCAAAAAATAATATATATCTTAAATATTTAATTTAATATCATTTATATAGTTTCTTATTTGTCTTGTATAAATTTTAAATAATTAATTTTTATTTTAAAATTCAATATAATTTTATGATTGCAATTGTGCATCCAAACACAACATGTGTAATTACACTGTGACATTCAAATAGGACATGTGTAATTACATTTGTGGCAACCAAACATGTCAGTGTAATTACTAGGCTATTAATTACTACCCTAGTAATTACACCAATTCTAATTACCTGGTGGCTTTCCAAATAGACCCATAGTGGATAACACTTTTCCTCCCTACATGGAGAAAAAATAATTGAACGAGTACGAAAAAAAAATAGGAGTAATAAATAGAGGAGAGGTTGTTAAGTATTTCCCTCCCCAATCTTAAAATTACGGATTTGAGTCATTGAGGAAGCCGAGCAAAAAGGTAGATGCTTCCATATAGAGGTAAAAAAGAAAAAAAAATGGTGCAATACTACTAAATACAAGAATACAAAAAGAAAAGGGGAATGTGCATTTGCTCGTATAAGATTCCGTTCCTTAACGAGGAATTTAGTCACATGATGTTGTTTAATTTGAGATGTTGTTCATAATGTAGATGCAGAAATTAATTAAATCGTGGAAAGTTAAGATCAAAATTAAACAATTTTGAATTGTACATGTTGGTGGCATATCCACTTGTGTCCTTCGTATTCCCTTCCATCCTATCATGTGGTGTAGCAGCTAATGGCTTCAACGCTCCCAACTGGATCCCCAAATTTCCTATAAAATCCCCCAATATCCCAAAATATCCTCTTAACACTCTTCTTTCAACACACCTAGAGTTACCTCCTCAAAAATGGCATCTAATTTTATTAGCCTTTTCTTCACCTCTTTACTTGTTCTTCTCTTCCACATCTCCCCTTCCACATCTCTCACATGTTCCTCTCAAACTTTCTCATCCAACACTCGTTTCACCAATTGCACTGATCTACCTTCTCTCAAATCTTTCCTTCATTGGACATTTGATCCAGCCAAATCGACTCTCTCTGTCGCTTTCCTCGCATCTCCAGCTTCCCCTGATGGCTGGGTTGCTTGGGGAATTAACCCGGTTGCACCAGCTATGATTGGAACACAATCATTTATTGCTTTCAAAGATTCCAAAGGGGTTATGACTGTTAAGACTTACAATCTTACATCTTACAAATCAATTACAGAGTCTAAGCTTATGTACAATGTTTTGGATTCAAAAGCAGAGTTAGCTGATGGGGTGATGAAAATCTTTGCTACGCTACAGTTGCCGGCGAATACGAAGACGGTGAATCAGGTATGGCAAGTGGGATCGGCGGTGACTGATGGAATGCCCCGGATACATAAGTTTGAACCTGATAATTTGAAATCTAAAGGGATTTTAGATTTGGCTACTTCGGGTGCTGCTGCTGGTGATGGGGGTAAGAAAACAAATGCTACTTCTTCTTCTGCTAGTAGTGGACAAAGTGGAAATGAAACTGGAGGATCTTCAAGGATTTTTAACACTGAAACTACTTTTTTTGCCTTTTTGTTATTGTTTGGAGTTGCGCTTTTGCAGCTTTAATTTAGATGTCGTTCAAGTTTTTGCCCTTTTTTCTTCCTCGATCTTCAGTTTCGTCGATGTAATAACGACTGTTTAATTAGTGGTAGTCCAAATTTATGTTTGATTATATACATTTTGTAATAATGTTCTTCTTTATCTAATGTGTTCAGAAACTCATTTCTTTGTTATAATTTGCTTACAAAGAAGCAAACTTATTTGCTTTTACCTTAATTTTATGTCTAATGGTTTAATAATATCTTTTAAAATTATGAAAGCATTTTTTTCATGTGTATCAAGTATGGATTTTCTGACACTGGACATGAAGTTTAGAGGTAGAAGTGCTGCTGATAGGCGTGTGTTGGACATAATTTGATTTCAGCTACGGATCCAGGCGGAGGGGATGATTAACATTTGAATTGACTTATAAAAAGTAACTTATAGATTTAAAAGTTAAAAGTCATAAATAAACTTTTAACTTATTTTTTATTATCTAAAAGTAAGTGCTTAAAAAAAAATACTTTTTAACTTTTTCAAATACTACCAACACTAAAAAAAAATGTTTAAAAGTCAAAAACGCTACTAAAAAAAAAGTTAATTCAAACGGCAGTACATACCTTCCATTTCATTTGGGCTTTCTATTTCAGTTATTATTTCTCGTAGAAACTTTAACATTAACTAATGCTACATTTGGATCAATTATTCAACATCACTTCTTTGTTATTATAATTGCTTTGCATATATGTCTTTTTATGCCTTACTTAATTAAGCTATAGTCTATTGGAAACATCTTTCTATCTTCACAAGGAAATGATATATGTAAACACTATTTTTCAAACTTTACTTGTGAAATTATACTGAGTATGTTGTTGTTTTTTTCTCTTATTTTTCTGGTAGAACTACTAGTTTTTTTTTACTTTCCTTTTTCGAATTGCAAACGCAAAGAAGATGACCTATAACTATGGAAAAGGACAAAGATTAACATATAAGGCCTCATTTACTCATTTTTAAGTGTGTTATCTAGTTATGATTAAGTGAAAATGCCCTTCATATTTCTATTCATTGATTTTATATAAATGTAATTAACATTTTATCAGAATAATATTATCGGTTGGGTACAGATCTTGTTTTGAGATGTAAGATAGGTGTGCTGTGGAATTAATTACTAGATCCTACCTACTCAATCGTCTACTTTACTACTATATTAATGGTGTTTATAATATTAGTTGTTGATGAAGTAAATAATTCATTATGTATTGACATCTTCTTTTTCTTTAATTTAAATTAAAGAAAGAAATAGGCATCTCAAAGTTGATCTTTCCACCAAAAGAGGAGACAGAAAAGTGATAATACAATGCTTCTTTTATGGAAAAAGGCAAAACTGAAATATCACAAGACCCTATTATGTCTTGCTCACTATTCTTGATTTACATTGATGACACAAGCCACAAGAGAATGTTATTCTGTTCATCTTCAATTCTAAAATTAGTGACAACTTTTTTTTTTCTTTCTATCAATGATAGAGGTAAATGGAAGAAAAGAAGAAGACTGACAACTTTTTTTTCTTATAATTGACTATAACGACTTGTTATAAATTTAAGTCATAGAGACTGTTTGCTTTTCAATTATAGACTATTGAATCATGTGGCATTAACGTTTTCTTCACGTACAATCCGGTAGTCAAGCAACGGTAATTTTGCACTTCTATGCATGTGCTTACAAGTATTCCACATTGTATAATCTTTGTATAGGACTTAAATACGACATAATATGACTTTGTAGTTAACATTGAGTAAATTTTAGGTTTAGCAAATATAAAAATCATATTTATATGTTATAACTATAGTTTGTATAATTGCGCTCCATAGCAAACATAATGTTTGCTATGGAGCATCATATTTGTATAAATTGCTGGCAGCCTTTCATTTGTATAAATCGTTGGCAGCCTCTCAAATCAGTTGTATATAACTACTATGTATATGTATCAATGATTATGTTTGTATATCTGCATAAAATTTAAATTTGTATACAATTAAAGTTTGCTATGGAGCATCAGATTTGTATAAATTACTGGCAGCCTTTCATTTGTATAAATCGCTGGCAGTCTCTCAAATCAATTGTATATATGTAACTACTATGTATATGTATCAATGATTGTGTTTGTATATCTACATAAAATTTAAATTTGTATACAATTGAATCGAAATAAAACATTTGTATAATATCAAATCTCTCTCTCACTTTATACAACAAAATATATATATTGTATTTTGTATAATTTGTGTTTGTATAAAGCGAGAAAGAGAAAAAGTCAAAAGAGAACTGGTAGGGGAAGATACAATTTTACATCTCACTTTGCATAATTATAAGTGTATTGGATGAAAATATATGTATTTGTATATACAATTTTCTCTCGATTTATACAAACACAAACACAATTTATACATTTGTGTTTGTATAAAGTGAGAGAGGCGAGTGAGATTAGCTGGGGAGAGAGGTGAATGGCAATCGTTTGCTACTGGTTACAATGAAATGAAACTGTGGTTATAGCATTTAATTCGAATTAATAGTTTGCTATTTTATACAATTTTCCCTTAACATTATTTATTGAGATTTAACTCTTTATCGACTTAAAACAATAGTAACATATCCAGTAAAATCCCACTAAATGTGGACTAAGGAGGGTATAGTGTACGCAGACCTTACCACTACCTCATGGAGATAGAAAGTCTACTTTCGAAAGACACTCTATTCAAGTGCATTAAATCCAAGTAAAAGAAGAAGAAAACAATGAAAAAAGTATAACCGTTAATAAGACGAGCAATGTAAAGTCTACAAGAAAGAAACAATAATAATAACAAAATAGTGTGATAATCAAAACATGTACAATAAATAACATATTACAAGAACTACAAGGGCACGACTAGTACAATGACATACACTAATAAGCCTAAGCCTATGCACGACAAGACAATACCCATTCCTACTAACCTTCTACCATAATACACAAACTCCACCCCTTCCTATGTAGAGTTATGTCCTAAATAATATGAAGCTACATCAAGTTCTGTCTAATCACCTCTCCCCATTACTTTTTGGCCTAATTTGACCCCTCCATGTGCCCCCTATAATCAGGCACTCTCACCTCCTCACTAGGGCATCAACACACCTCCTCTACACATGCCCAAACCATCTCAATCTTGCTTCCCTAATCTTCTCTGCCACAAAGGCCATTCCAACCTTCACCCGAATAGCCTCATTTATAATCTCGTCACTCCTAGTATGCCCACACATCTATCTCAACATCCTCATCTTTGAAAGATGCATCTTATGAACATGTGAGTTCTTGACTAGTCAACCCTTCACTCGATAGAACAAGGACAGTCAAAACACCATTTAGAATTTACCTTTTATTTTAGGTGGTACCTTATTAACACACAAGACTCTAGAGGCAAGACTCTATTTTATCCATGTCACCCCAGTACGATGTGTGACATCATCATTGATGTCACTACTACCCTTGAGTACAAACCCAAGATACTTAAACTTTTCTCTCTTGGGAATAGTCTTGTGGAAAATCTTACTTCCGCGTACGCTTCATCAAACGCAACACTAAATTTGCACTCTAAATATTCTATTATGATCCTGCTGAACCTGAACCCTTTGAGCTATAGAGTCTGTCTCCAAACATCCAACCTAACATTAACTCTGTGTCACAATCCAAGCTACAATCTAGATGTGACATGGCAAATAGAGTCCCAAGAGACCCTAAACAAGCCACTTGACATAAGCAATAATAAAAATTGAAAGAAAACAAGATAATATTCTCATTCAATATTCATTGATACCAAAAAAACAAAGTATAACTTATAAGCGGAAACATCTAATGTCTGACATAAACTTCTAACCTTATAGTACATGGCTAGGGCAAACTCCTAACTCACGGAATGTAACACCTCAGAAATTAAGGTTGAGCTGGAAAGAAAAGTTGCATAAAACTGCAGTAAAGCGGTTTCCATGAGTTCACCTACGGACCGTAGGAAGTTCTACGGGCCATAGGAAGGCTGTCATAGGAGCTGGATGAGTTTTAGAAAATGTCAAGTCTTTGAAGATGGTCCACGAGTGAGCAAGAAGGATCATAGAAAGTGCCTGTAGAAGTTGTTGAGACTTAATGAGATTTTGGAATCGTTTCTAGTTCTACGACTAGGCCCTACGAACCGTAGAAACTTTCACGACCCATAGGAAGGGTTTTGTGGAAGTATGGCCAATTAATGAGCCCCAATAACAATTCTACGGTTGACCAGGATGGTCCGTAGAAAGTCTTACAGACTATAGGTCCAACGGTAGACACTATTCGACAATTTTAATTTATGGTGTTTTGGTCTTTTCCTATCTAATTAGCCTCTAAACTATGTTGTTTTGGCCCTATGACTACCCATATAACTGGATTTACTCTTCAAAACTTAACTCATTCCCTTCCATACACTCAAACTCACAAATTCTCTCAATGATTTCTTCTTCACATCCTCTCCAAGTATCTTCAAGGCAAACTAGGGTTTCTTTAAGCTTCAAGGTATCTTCCTCAATTGCTAGTGATTTGATTACCCAAGGTATGTGAGAATTCATCAATGGATCCCCTTCTTCTATTGGTCAAATCTCAATTCAATTTTACCCAAATTACCTAGGGTTTCAAGTTATTCTTTATGGGTTTAAATTGTTACGACACTACTAGAAATTTGACCTATTGCCACAGATATTTGGCAACACTTATACAACCGTTGCAATATATTATCTATTGCAATAGTTATGACTATTGCAACATATCACGGGATCTAATAGAACAATAATTAAAGATAACCGTACCATCATTCTTAAAACCGTCGCTACAGAGTGCCTATGGCAACATATTTTACAATCGTCGCACTTAAGGACTCTGTGATAACGGTTATTTTAGTGAAAAAAATTATTTTTAGCCAACCCGCGAATTTTATTCCCCAAAAAATTTATTTCCCTCCACTACTTT
This sequence comes from Solanum verrucosum, assembly GCF_900185275.1. Classification (NCBI taxonomy): domain Eukaryota; kingdom Viridiplantae; phylum Streptophyta; class Magnoliopsida; order Solanales; family Solanaceae; genus Solanum; species Solanum verrucosum. Next base: position 1,558,813 of record NW_026020215.1, read on the forward strand.
AGCTAAAGTGCCATTAATTTCATTTGGGTTGAAATTTCTAGTCTTCTTCCAAAAAGGGTTTCTGAAAAGCATCGGTCTTCTTCTTTAGCGTAACGATGAGTTGCGGCTAACGGCAACAGAATTCTTCGACAAGCTTAGGTCTTCTTCTTCAGAGTGAGATTCTTCGTCTTCTTCAATCTGGGCTTCTTCAGTTCATCTCCAGTGGTCTTATTCTCAACAAGAATCTTCGTCGACTGCAAGCTTTTGCATATATAGGTGTACTACTTTTAAGTTTCCTCTATCTACTCCATTATTTCTAAGAACCCATTGTCTCTAATTTGTTATGCACATACTATTTTGCATAATCTGAAACTCCATTGAAGGGTTTCTCAAAAGTATTAAAGAACAACAAATGAGTTTGTTTGAAATTTATGTTATTTTTTCTAATTTAGGTCTGTGATGTAATCTATTTGTGGTTTATTGTTTGTATTTTAGATTTGGTGAAGATTTATGAACTCTCTGCGAAATTTCTTTAAGAAGTTGGTTTCAATTTTATTAGCCAATACCCGATTGGTAGTTTATTTCGTTCTAATGCTTGTAGTATTTTTATTTGCATTTTGAGTGAACTGAAATGTACTATAAACTGATTTTCAAAGTTATTGAAATACAATTTAAAGTGATTTTCTAGGTCTTTGAATGTGAACTGAAATCCCCTGTTAGACGAAAGTCTAAAGTTGTTGTTTTGAACTTTAATTTTTGCTGATGTCTTGCTACAACAACTACGTATGTGAGTTCCATAGTGATTTTTATCATTTTCTCTTTTGATTCGTCGATATCGTATCCCTTTTTCAGATGTGAAAACCCAACACTAGATTTGAGAATTTTCATTATTCTAGTTGTTGTATCTTTAAGCTTAGAAAATGTAATTTTGTAGTCCCTCTTTTGATAACCACTGGTTGTTACTGTTTCTTTGTTCAATTTCTATCTTTCTTGTTCTGATTCAGAAATTGGGTTAGTGTCGCTTGTCTACATTTACAATTTTCCTAGTGTGACTTGCTAACTATGCGATATATCTATAGAAAACACAGTCAAGTTCTCTATATAGTCATCAGAAATATCATTATTGAATGTAAGTAGAAGATTTCATTTAACTGATGTCCAATCTAAGTAAATCAATAGGTGAAAACTCAATTTTATTGTATTTTTGATGGTGAAATTTGTGGCTAGCTTTTATTTATTAAATTTCTGAGTTCACCCTTGATACAGATGAGACATCAAATTGCCAGAATTTAGAAATAACGCACCTAATACTTCTAAGTAAGAAATTATTGAATCTATTATTTACAATCTCTAGCCCTCTTAGAGCTTCTTATTATTACTATTCTTTCTATATTTATGTAATGACTAAACTAGTATATATATATTTATGTGCTGAAAATTTAGAGAGATTTTGCCTTGACTTTGTGAAAGAACTCTTTGTCATTGAAAAATGATTTAAGTTGTTAACTTTCTTGGCCCATAAATGACCTTGTTATAGATCAAGCACAAATGATTCTTCAATAATACAACAAATCCATGTACTAACTTCACTGTTAAGTTTTCCAATTTTGTCAAATTAAAGGTAGATGGCAAAAACATAGTTGAAATGACGGTTCTTGTTGAGATACTCTAAATTATTTGTTTAACATTTTATATTTAGGAATCTTTTGAGAGTTTGATGCTAAACCTTTGGGTTTCAGATCTGTTTTTTTGTATAGTGATTAGGAAATTCTAAATTTGTACTTGCAAATCCTCGTGATGTATTAATTTTTATCTTATAGATTTTGATTTACCTTATCCACCTACAAGTGACTCATGTCATTTGGATGTCCATTAACATGGAAAATTTTGTTGTATAAAGATAGTAGACTGAGTTTTGTAGTTGATGTGGGATCAGTTTATGAAAGAGGAAACTAGAACGAGCTGTTGAAGTTGAGCATTAGGAAAGATTATGAACAATCATTGACAAATAAAGTTAGGTCTGGACAGTAGAAATAACTGTATTTGTTTTAATAAATCCAAAAAATATTGATTCCCCTGTTGCATTAAATTTTCAGCTTGTGACCAAGTATGAATTTGTTAGGAAATGACTGGTGAACTGCTCTAATTTTAAGAAAATCAATCAACATTCTGATTTTTTCAACAAAATACTTAAAAACTTGAATCCATGACTACAGTAAATATCTATAGCTTAAGTTCTCTGTAGAAAATCCTTTCAATTGGGGTTGTCTTTGTGTTGTGCTATTTAGATGTGATTGGTTTCATAATGAAGTTGATGAATATGGATTGACTCGGGTATACTTCAATAGAAAATGTAGCACAAATGATCCTTTTGTACTAGCATCTCAAGTCCATCAAGTTTTTTACGTGGAGGACCCAATTGAGAAAAATGTTTGTTATGCAAAAAATAGAGTTCCTATTGACTTGTATGATTTGGAGGAAGAGAATTGTCCTAATATTGAAGAAACATTTTGGAGGGAGACTAATCATGATGACATTGGTTCATCAGAAAGATTACTCGATGTTGATGTTAGATGGTCAAGAGAAGATCTCCCTGTTATTATCATTGAAGTTTCTTCCCTTGCACAACATTCTGAAGATGTAGGTTGATAATAAAGTTGATGATACTGATTGGGGATTGGATGAAGGTTGATGATTCACAAAGGATCTTTTTAACTAGTTCAGATATATACTATTTTTTTTGTAGTGAGTAATAAATTCCCTTGGGTTACATCATATCAATTATGAATGTCGATTGTCTCTTCTTCTGTTTCTATTAATGTGCTTATTTTATAAGTTTGTCTCTGGATATATACTTCTTTTGAGATTAATACGTTTGTTAAGTCTTTTTTCTCTATTATTCATTTTTAGTATTCCTGTTTCTACGTTCTCTGAGGAATCTTCAACTTCACAGTCGACCAATAAGAATTCAGGTTCTAATATCTATCTTTATTTCTCATATTCTGAAATTTTGCTGATTTATTGGTGTTAAGTACTAGATGCTTGTTTTTCTTTAAAGAAGTATTAGATGTAGCCGAAGTCTGGCATATCAACTTCTGCTAGTCCATCGCTTGCTGGAGTTAGGATGCTTGTTCAGAAAAAATGTTCCACCTCTATTTAGTGCCTCATGGTTGTTGTTGTTCCATCTGAAAGTTAGATTTATGCAGTTTTACTGATAAAAAATGTGATTTGTAAGATCTTTGTGATTATTTGTTCAGATTTGAATAGTCATGGGTCAACAAGAGCCTTCAAAAAAAAGGAAACAAAAAAGCAAAAAAGAACTTCGCTAAATCTGGATCGTTATCATTCTTGGCAAATAAAAAACGACGGTTATTTACAACAAAGCTATAGAGTTAGAGAAAGGACATCTTCTAAAATTAATTGAAGAACAACAACCAGTAGCACCACAATCTGAAGCAAATGGACAATCTGAAGCAAATAGACAATATGTAGATGAGCAACCTCCAGAGGAGCAGCCTCTAAAGGAGCAAGTGCAAATGATTTCTACCATTCCTCCAACAAATGAACAATCTGAAGAACAAGGTAACATATATGCTTAGAAACTTATTGCATTCATCCATGATTTCTAATTTCTTGTATTTTCTTATTGTTGAAGGCCTTCCCACTCAAAATACAAGAGGCAGAACACAAATGCATAATGTACATAGCCGACGCGAGCGTAAATTGATCACACTAAATAGGTTAAATCAACTTGTTGGTCCTACTGATGAAGTTGTAACAGAGTTAAGTAGCTTCCTAGGCACACTGGCAAGAACTGCGACACTTTGCCCATTTGATATATTTGATTGGAGGAACATGGACACCAAAAAGGATTTATGGGATTACACCAAGGTCTGAAATTTTCAATATTTAAATATTTCTAAAAGTGTTTTGCATATGTTTGTTAACTGAATGACATGAAAGTGTAGGAGAAATACATTATTCCTGAAGCTGTGAAAGGTTGGACTTTGGTAACAATTCGAGAAGCTTGGAGAAGGCACAGAACTGATTTGAAGATCAATTATTACGACCCGTACAACAATGATGAAATTCAAATGGCCAAAAAGCCTGGTCATATTCTAGAATATCAGTTTAGAGAGCTCCTCAAATATTGAAAGTCTGAGAAATTCAAGGTAAAATGTATTTCAGAGTCGCAAGTTTACAATTTTTTTATTTTCTATTCTCTTCTGTGTAGTGTAGTTTCTTTTGCCAGGGTGGTGATTGGTCTAATTTTTTTTGTTTTAAATTGCTAGTTGATATCTTAAAAGTTTCTTCAAATAACTTGTTCTTCAGGCTATACTCAGGGTTGAAACATACTTTGATAACTCAATCACTTTATCTTTTATTGAAGCCATAAGCGATTCACATATAAGTAGAGAGATGATATGTATGGATCAGTATGTATCCTCCACTCTCAGATGATGTTCCATTGAGTGGTAGTGATGATATGTCTAGCTCATTGTTAAGTGAAAAAGAATAACCAGATGTGTCACCTAAGTAAATTTCTTGTTCATTATCAATTACTAAGAATGAGAGACTGAATTTTTAGTCTTCCAATAAGATACATTCTATAAACAAGAAGCAGCTTGAATGGAGGACCACCAGAAATGCATTTGTGCAAACTTTTAGTTAGAGTCTAAACATGTAGCTTTAAATTAAGTTACAATGACTTGTTTGGACGTAGGAGCATTCTAATACAAGTGTGAGTAATTGGCCAGTATGGAGGCATGAACTGTATATTTTTACTACTGTTTGTTACATTGGGATAAATCTAAATTTTACCTTTTGATATTAGTTAGAAAATAAGGAGCATTGACCTTTTATAGTTCATTATGTAGCACCATTGCTTTTGATTTACATTATTCATTTATTTATTTGCAGAAAATGTCTGAAACAAATACTAAGAATCAAAAAAAGCTGACGAATCCACACATCGCAGGCAAAAAGAGTTTTTCTTTAATCTGTAACAAATTGGTGCATTCTATTATTTACTTAACCGTTATTTAAGAAAATTTTTATATTTATTTTTGTTTGACTAGGAAAATGAAACGGAAACTGTATCAACTAAAGAGATCTTCGTGGTCACAAGAACAAGGAAACCTGGGCGTTTATACAAGACCTCAAATGAAAACACAAATAGTAAAATTGTATGACTGTTGTTTATTTACAAGTTTTTATTGAGATCAAATATGTGTTCTAAATTTTAATTTACATGACTACTTATTGGATATGCTTTGTTAGGCTGAAATCGAGGAAATTGAAACACAAATGGACACAAACGATCAGTCTGTTGATGCATTTTCAGCCGTCATTGGTCTTGAACATCCAGGATCACTAAGACTATATGGAGTGGGGGTTACAAAGACGCCATTGAAAAGAAAAGCTGGAAATTCTGAACAATCTTTAAATGACACAAATGATGTAGTGCAGCAAATGCAAGAAAGAATTCAAAAGATGGAGAAACATATGGAGGAACAAAAGAAAACTGTGCGACAAGAAGTTATTACAGATGTAATTTCACAACTTCAGCATGCGGGTTTAATTGATCGTAATATACTAGCAGCATTGTCCATTCCTTCTCCAAGAGAAACTTGTACTTCTGCACAAGCGGCTGATCAAGGTTAGTGTCGCTAATTTTCTTTTTCAATTTCTTCCTCTTCTTCTTCTTCTTCTTCTTATTCTTGTTTGTCGTTATCGTTCATTAAAAGTGAGCTTAAGTACTCTATTTTCTTTCAGATTTACAATGTTGAGTTACAAGAAAATGATGTGAAATTTATTACTATTTAGTAGGATATAAGGAAATAATGAACTGATTCTATGAATTTGATCTTTGTGAAACTTGATGGAAGAAAATTGAGATTTATGCAATAATGATTTGAGTGTATTATTCAATTTTTTTTATGTATTTGTGGTATTGATCATACGTTTGACAACCCTAAATATAGGCTCTTGTTGGTTAAGTATTTTATGATTTTAGTGGTTCTTTATTGCTTCTTCACCTAGGAGTGCTCTCCGCGAATGGTAGAATGTCTTCTGGCAGTTACCTATTGTAAGTTTTGCACCTTGTAGAAACTATTTGTCATGCTATTTCCTTCAAGAAATAGTTTAATTGGTTGAGAACAATTCTGCTAGTATGGTTGAGTACAATTCTGCTAGTATGGTTGAGCATAATTGGTTGTGCTTTATTTAGTGTGTGGCTGAAACATTGTTGATCAATTTGACTAAATTATGTGTCTTGTTTGTTAAGTAAGTCTTGGTTGTTCAAATGACAATCAACAAAGGCACAACCATTGTGAATGCATGACTTTTAACTTTCACATCTTTCACTATCATAACTTAATGTAAACATTGCTAAATTATTTTGTCTTTTATTGTAGGTGATGAAATTGAAGAAGGAGATGAAAGCAGTATTAAAGACTTGACATAGGAGCTGACTGGATTGATGTTAATTAACTTTAATCATCTATGTTCTACAAATCTTTTTATTTTGATGAAGATTGAAAATTATGGTGTGTTTCACCATTTTTGAATAGTCAAATAATATTTGTATTTTGCTATTATATGTTGATATTACTATCTTGGATTGAAATCTTGGTAATGAAGAGTTCATTTTTGTGATCAAATAGTGTATTTTATGTTCTATGGTAATATTGTTGTAGTAACTTTGTAATATTAGTGGCAGTAGATCAATAGTTACTGTTGTAAAAGCCTAATAATAAATGTAGCAAAACCCTAATAGTAACTACTGCAATAAGAAAAGAATTGGTGCATTACCCTATAATAATGTAGCAACAGCCATGGAGTAATAGTCATAGCAGCTTAGAACTGTTGCATTCTCAAATAAAAACTGTGGTAATTGACTGAAATGGTTGTTGATTAAAAAGAGAAATTGTAGCCATAGCATTTAAATAATCGTTGCATAAATGTCTAATGCGATGGTTAATAACTGTCCCAATAGAGAACTAATCATGGTGTAATACTTAAGGTGTAAACCGACGCAATAGGGGTTCCTATTGCCACAGTTATATAAACCGTCGGACAAAACCGTGGCTATAGAGCTAATGCTACGCGATCTGTTGTAGCGGTTGCCTAAACCGTAGCATTAGAGCTAATGCAACGGTATAGTAGCCTATTGCAATGGTAACTCAACTGTTGTTGTATATCAAATTTCTAGTAGTGCGATTCTATTATTATTATTTAACCTTATTATGCATGATTTGATTCAATTATATATTTTCTAGTAATTTCTTATGGACCATACCTTATATTTGATTATGAGTATGAACTTACAAACTTCAATTTATGAATTGTTTATGAATACAACATGTTTTATAAAATTGATAATTTATGACTAAATGATGTTTTAAGCTTTAGTGAAAATTAATATTATAAAAACATAAAAGCATATGAATTCCGCACCCCTCAAAAATGATATCAGAGCTATGGAAGAAAAGAAACGAAATCATAAACGATTAAGAAAAGTAAAAAGAAAATTATCCAGATTATACCCAGAATATAAACAATTAAATACTACTAAGATAGATAATTATAAATTAGAACAACTAATAGATACTATATCTAAAATAGAGTATAAATATATCCAATATTTAAAGAAATAATGAACGAAGAATAGTATAAACAAAATCTTATGGAAACAATTAAAACAAAAAGACGAGAATTAAGACATAGACAAAATAGACTTAACAACAATATATTTGCAGGAACTTGTGAAAAATCTATAATAGCACAGAGGAAAACTATTTTGTATCTACAAATACAAATAGAAAATTTAGAGTATAAACTTCAACACAATTTATAAATGAACAAAGAAGAATATGCAATAGATGAAAAAACATATGAGAATTACGATGGATTAAAAATAAAGATGGTATTTTTTAATCTAGGAAGCAGATATAAGAAAATATGTGACAATCTAAGTTTAATGTTAGAAAAAGAAACAGTAAAATTAGAAGATAGTTTAATTGTTATGGTAAGAACAACAAAAGAAAATGAAGAGATAGACAAAAAGAAATTGAAAAAATAAAACATCAGGCAAAGAAGGAAATACAACAAGTAGAATAAATAAAAAACACTAAAATATTAGAATTAGAAAAAGAACTAGCAATGTTAAAATAAATGTATCTAATAAAACAGAAAGAAAAAGAACAAAAAGCAAATTTAATAGCTGAGATAAATAAATTTAAAGAAAAATTACAACTAGAAGAAAACCAAGATAATCTACCTGAAATAGGAATTGATGAAATAAATAATAATGATCTAGAAGAACAACATTCAAAAACAAACGAAACATATACGAAACTTTTAGCAAACATAGATACAAAGAATCTAGAAGTAAATACAGGAGACGTAGACATGGATGAAAAACCTAGTACATCAGGAGTAAAAAACCCAAAATATTATAATGCAAACTATGAACAATATGATAGAGAAAAACTACTATATGGGATAAAATATTGAATAAAAAATGGACACCTAAACCAATAACTGAACAACATAATTTTTTAGATTTAGATTGTGCAGCAGATATAAATAAAACAATTCAATTATGGATGGGATATATATCAAAACAATTAATAGATAACAAAATAGGAATGACAGAAACACCAAGATACATAGAAAGAACACTTATAGGAACAATAAAATTATGGCTACAAAATTTATCAGATGAAAGTTTAAAAACTTTAAGAAGTAATAAAAAATTTGATGGTGAATTAGCTACTACAACTATGGAAATATTATATAAATACGAAATAGCTATAAGAAATGAATTTAGTAGTATGACAACAGAAGTAGAAGAACAAAATAAAGAAAAAAATCTTGTTTATGATTTTTTCTTTATTTTGTTCTCTCTACTTCTGTTGTCATACTACTAAATTCATTTCTTATAGCTATTTCGTATTTATATAATATTTCCATAGTTGTAGTAGCTAATTCACCATCAAATTTTTTATTACTTCTTAAAGTTTTTAACTTTCATTTGATAAATTTTGTAGCCATAATTTTACTGTTCCTATAAGTGTTCTTTCTATATATCTTGGTGTTTCTGTCATTCCTATTTTGTTATCTATTAATTGTTTTGATATATATCCCATCCATAATTAGATTGTTTTATTTATATCTGCTACACAATCTAAATCTAAAAAATTATGTTGTTCAGTTATTGGTTTAGGTGTCCATTTTTTATTCAATCTTTTATCCCATATAGTAGTTTTTCTCTATCATATTGTTCATAGTTTGCATTATAATATTTTGGATTCAAATTTTTTGGGTTTTTTACTCCTGATGTACTAGGTTTTTCATCCATGCCTATGTCTCATGTATTTAATTCTAGATTCTTTGTATCTATGTTTGCTAAAAGTTCCGTATATGTTTCGTCTGTTTCTGAATGTTGTTCTTCTAGATCATTATTATTTATTTCATCAATTCCTATTTCGGGTAGATTATCTTGGTTTTCTTCTAGTTGTAATTTTTCTTTAAATTTATTTATCTCAGCTGTTAAATTTGCTTTTTGTTCTTTTTCTTTCTGTTTTATTGCATACATTTCTTTTAACATTGCTAGTTCTTTTTCTAATTCTAATATTTTAGTGTTTTTAATTTCTTCTACTTGTTGTATTTCCTTCTTTGCCTGATGTTTTATTTTTTCAATTTCTTTTTGTCTATCTATCTCTTCATTTTCTTTTGTTGTTCTTACCATAACAATTAAACTATCTTCTAATTTTACTGTTTCTTTTTCTAACATTAAACTTAGATTGTCACCTATTTTCTTATATCTTCTTCCTAGATTAGAAAATACTATCTTTATTTTTAATCCATCGTAATTCTTATATGTTTTCTCATCTATTGCATATTCTTCTTTGTTCATTTATAAATTGTGTTGAAGTTTATACTCTAAATTTTCTATTTGTATTTGTAGATACAAAATAGTTTTCCTCTATGCTATTATAGATTTTTTACAAGTTTCTGTACATATATTGTTGTTAAGTCTATTTTGCCTATGTCTTAATTCTCGTCTTTTTGTTTTAATTATTTCCATAAGATTTTGTTTATACTGTTCTTCGTTCATTGTTTCTTTAAATATTGGATATATTTATACTCTATTTTAGATATAGTATCTATTAGTTGTTCTAATTTATAATTATCTGTCTTAGTAGTATTTAATTTTTTATATTCTGGGTATAATCTGGATAATTATCTTTTTACTTTTCTTAATCGTTTATGATTTCGTTTCTTTTCTTCCATATCTCTGATACCATTTTTGAGGGGTGCGGAATTCATATGCTTTTATGTTTTTATAATATTAATTTTCACTAAAGCTTTTATTGTAATATTCTTTGGCTAAGTGTTTTAATCTTGATATTTCTTTAATATTATTTTAATCTAGGGGGTTTCCCGACTAGAACTTCCGGCAGCTGCCCCTTTCTGACTCCTTTTAGGGCCCGAACCACTTGCAATATTTTTACCCTTAGGAGCCATCTTCACACTCAACAATGGAAGAAAAGAGGAAAAGAAAAAAAATGTAGAAAAAGAGGTGGGGTCGGGTGAGTAGTGGGGTGGGTGGGTTTTGAAGTTTTGATGGATTTTAGTGGTTGGGAGGTGAGGAAAAGGTAGGGGAAAGAGATTTTGGTAAAGATTTATGGAGGAGTTTGGGGTTTTTTGGGAAGAATTAGATGGAGAAGAAGAAGAAAGGTTGGGAATTTAGAGAGAATCTGAGAGGAGGGGTCAGTTTAGAGAGATAGAAATAGAGAGAAAGTGAGTTAATTTTAGGTAGGTGAAAGATTTAAGGTGGGTTTTGGGGGTACATCCCATGGGAAAGGAAAAGCATTACCGATTTCAAACTTTTGGGTGGGCATGGCACGCTGGTGGTGTGGTGCGTTGTCAGTTTGCTCGAAATGGGACTTTATACTCTAGGCTTTGGCGCAGAGCGTCTAGTCTGCGCCTGATCAGGTGGCGCGATGCACCCTGTATGCGCCTGCCCTCAAAATTTTTCTGTGGTCAGGCGCGATGGTGGCGCATTGCGCTGCTTGTGCGGCACAAATGGGCCTCAGTACTTGTGCCTCTGGCATGGCGCTCCCAGTTTGCGCCCAAACTCATTTTCTGACATCGTTGATTCTCTTTTCATGTGGTTTCTAATCCAAGGACATGCGCATCAACCAAACAATGTAACATAATAATGGTGGGTTGCCTCCCACCCAGCGCCTTAGTTTTGATCGTGGCACGACTCATCTTTTTGTATTTTTCTTTCTATTTCCTAGCTATTACAAAGAAATCACACTTTGACCAAAGTCCTAAAATAGCAAACTAAAAATAAGAACTCTACACCTAGAAACTTGAAACTAAGCTATAATTTCAAAATTACGCAAAACTACTACTTATTACATATCATTCACGGGTTGCCTCCCGTGGAGCGCTTGGTTTAATGTCGCGGCTTGACTCAGCTTGGATAATTCAATATTAAGCTCAAGAGCCTCTCGATAACGATCAGAATCTTTGCCAAAGTAGTGCTTGACCCTTTGACCATTTACCAAGAACGACGGGGTATTTTTACCTTTAAGTTCAACAACAACATGTTGTGTCATCCTCACCACTTTGAAAAGACCACTCCATTTTGACCTTAGCTTTCTGGGAAATAACTTAAGTCTTGATTTAAAGAGTAGTACCTTTTCTCCCAGAGTGAAAGGGCGAGGACCTATGTGCTTTTCATGCCACCTTTTTGTCTTTTGTTTGTATAGCTTGGCATTTTCATATGCATGGAGCCTAAACTCCTCAAGTTCATGTAATTGATCAACTCGCTTCCTACCTACCAGCTCGGGGTCGATATTCAACTTCTTAATTGCCCAATATGCTTGGTGTTCTAATTTCGCCGGAAGATGACATGCTTTGCCGAACACCATGTGATAGGGAGAAGTCCCTATGAGTGTCTTATATGCAGTTATATACGCCCACAACGCATCATCTAGCTTCTCAGACCAATCCTTTCTTTGCGCATTCACCGTCTTTTGCAAGATTTGCTTCACCTCTCTGTTCGATACTTCCACTTGACCACTTGTTTGAGGATGGTAAGCTGTAGCAATTTTATTCCGAATACCATACTTAGCAAGAATATTCTTCACAAGATGGTTCATGACATGCTTACCTCCATCACTTATGATTTCCCTTGGTGTTCCAAAACGAGTGAAAATGTGCTTCTTGATGAATTTAATCGCCATTCTTGAGTCATTCATGGGAAGAGATACCGCCTCAACCCATTTGGACACATAATCAACAACCACCAGAATATATTGGTTTCCACTAGATGGTGGGAAAGGACCCATGACGTCAATACCCCACACATAAAAAATTTCTACCTCAAGAATGTTATTTAGTGGCATCTCATGTCTTTTCGATATGGTACCCAATATTTGGCATTGATCACATCCCTTCACATAAGCAATAGAATCTTTAAACAATGAGGGCCAAAAGAAACCAGATTGTAGTACCTTGTGCGCCGTGCGCTCTCCTCCATGGTGTCCTCCATATGGGCTGGCATGACAACTTTCGAGTACTTTCTCTTTACCTCATAATGTGGAATGCTTCTTACCACCCGATCCACACATTTCTTGAACAATATTGGTTCATCCCAAATATAGAACTTAGAATCATGAGTCAACTTCTTCTTCTGTTGAGTAGTAGACCCTGGAGGATACTCTCCACTCACTAACAAATTCACTATATTCGTATACCAAGGCACTTGAGAGATATCCAACGCCATTAATTGTTCATCTGGAAACTCTTCCCGAATTTGTTCCCCTTCATGTACATGGGAGAAATCTTACAACCTAGACAAATGATTCACTATTTGGTTTTCAGTACCCTTTCAGTCTTTGATCTCAAGGTCAAATTTTTGGAGAAGCAATATTTGCCGAATCACCCTTCGTTTAGCATCCTTCTTGTTGAATAGGTACCTAATAGCTGCATGATCAGTATAAACAATTACCTTGGTACCCACCAAATACGATCTAAACTTATCGAAGGTGAACACTAGGCCAATATCTCCTTCTCAGTCACTATGTAATTAGCTTGAGCAGAATCAAGGGTCTTGCTCGTATAGTAGATTGAATGAAACACTTTATCTTTTCTTTGTCCCCATACTGCACCCACTGCTACATCGCTTGCATCACACATGAGTTCAAATGGTAACTCCCAGTTAGGAGCAATCAAGATCAGAGCTTCAATTAAGTTCCTCTTCAACTTCTCAAAAGCCTTCAAACACATCTCATCAAACTCAAATTCCACTTCCTTCTCCAAAAGACTGCACATAGGTCTTGCAATCTTGGAAAAATCCTTGATGAATCTCTGGTAAAAACCTGCATATCCAAAGAAACTTCGCACCCCTTTTACAGAGATAGGAGGGGGCAATTTTTCAACAACTTCCATCTTGGCATTATCTACTTCTAATCCAGACTTTGACACCTTTTGACCCAATACTATGCCCTCTCAAACTAAGAAGTGAGACTTCTCCCAGTTTAGCACTAAATTGGTGTCTTTACATTTAGCAAGTACTTTATCAAGATTCTAGAGACATACCTCAAAATACTTCCCAAAGACCGAGAAATCATCCATGAATACCTATACAAATTCCTATACCATATCATGAAAAATGGCTATCATACACCTTTGAAAAGACGCCGGCGCATTGCAAAGTCCAAATGACATGCGTTTGAAAACATATGTTCCATAAGGACACGTGAATGTGGTATTCTCCTGATCTTCGGGTACAATCAAAATATAATTATATCTGGAATACCCATATAATAAGAAATAGTACTTTTGCCCTGCTAGTCGATCAAACATCTAATCAATGAAAGGGACAAGATAGTGATCTTTTCGTATGGCCTCATTTAGCTTCCGGTAATTTATGCACATTTTCCATCTGGTGACGGTTCTAGTGGGGATCAACTCATTTTTCTCGTTCTTCACCACTGTCATACCTCCCTTGTTTGGGACACACTGCACAGGACTTACCCACTTGCTATCAGAAATTGGGTACACGATTCCAATATCTAACGACTTTATCACTTCCTTTCTCACCACCTTTTTCATCAAGGGATTCAATCTACGTTGATGTTGTGAACTCGGTTTGTGATCCTCCTCCATATAGAATTTGTGCATACATAACGCTGGACTAATCCCATGGATATCCACCATCTTCCAACCAATAACTTTCTTCCTCCGCTTTAAGATTCTCAATGCCGCCTCAACCCGCGTTTCAGATAATTCTATAGAAAGTATTATGGGTAAGGTTTCTTTAGTACCCAAATATGCATACCTTAGGTGAGATGGCATATATTTTAATTCCAATTTAGGTGCTTCTTCAATCGAGGGTTTGGGTGGAGGCCTCACTTCACGATCCAATGATTCTACTCTACCTCTATTTGTTCCCATAGCTACCACATTCAAACACGATGTTATGTCTTGAGCTTCAGTATCTCCATCTATGTCATGTCTCACTAAGTCTCTTTCTAAGGGATGACCGGAAGAATGTAATGCGACTCTACTGCTAGATCTACAACAGTAATGTCGGACAACTCTTCATAGACGAAAGGCAATTTCAAGGTGCGATAGACGTCAAAAACCTTAACCTTATCATGTGACCTCTTAGCCAACTGCCCAGCTGCTACATCAATCAATGCTCGCCCCATGGCCAAGAAAAGACACCCCAAAATGAAAGGAACTTATGGATCAGGCTCAAAGTTTAAGACCACAAAATCCACAGGAAAGATCAACGAACCAACTTGTACTAACACATCCTCTACTACCCCCTATGGCCTAGCGATGGACCTATCCACAAGTTGGAGAATGACAATGGTTGGTTTTGGATTTCCCAACCTAAGTTTCTTATATAATGATGCAGACATGATATTAATGCTCGCACCCAAATCACATAAACCCCGGGCATGAACACTTTGCCCAATTGTAATTTGCACCGTGAAGCTACCCGGATCCTTCAATTTCTTGGGTAGTCTATTCTGAATTTGAGAGTTGCACTCTTCAGTAAGTGCTACCGTTTTATACTCCGTGAGCCTCCTCTTGTTTGCTACTATATCTTTCATATACTTGGCATACTTTGGAATTCCCTGCAAAATATCAACGAAAGGCAGGTTAATGTGAACATGTTTAAGGAGAGAGAGAAACTTACTGAAGCATTCATCTTCATTCTGCTTTCTAAACTCTTATGGAAATGGAGGGGGTGATTTCATTTGAGGAACAGTTTTCTCAACAATGGA
Source organism: Solanum verrucosum (assembly GCF_900185275.1). Taxonomy (NCBI): domain Eukaryota; kingdom Viridiplantae; phylum Streptophyta; class Magnoliopsida; order Solanales; family Solanaceae; genus Solanum; species Solanum verrucosum. Next base: position 1,574,115 of record NW_026020215.1, read on the forward strand.
GTTCTTTACCACCTCTTCTTATTTCTTTTCTTTATTGACTACCTCGATGCCTCTTTTCTTTGGAGCTATTTCCTCTAGTTGCAGCCCACTTCTAGTACTCACTTAGTGTCACCTGAAAAACCTCCTTGAGGACGCAAGTTTAATGCATTAGCCACTTGCACAACTTGTTTTTCCAAACTCATTTGGGACATTTGGATGTTTCTTATGTTCTCATCTTGCTTATCTATCCTAATATTTATCTTCGTACTGATTCCTGCCATTATCTTTTGGAGTAACTCTTCATTAGTCATCCTTTTTTTGGTGCACTAGAGTTTACGCCCTGGATAGGATTTTGATATTGCTGCCCCATTCCTTGTGATCAGTATTGGTTAGACCCTTGCGCTTGGTTTTGGTTTTGGTTTCCACCTCTTGAGAAGTTAGGATGGTTTCTCCAACTAGAGTTATAAGTATTGCCAAACATTTGCTGACCCTCTCCTCTTTGCGCATTTCTAACACAGTTTTCAAAATCTGGATTTGCCTCACAAAATTCAGTTTCATGTGCTCCACTACCACATACTTTTCACCCACTTAATGATTGCTGTATAGCATTCAAAGGTGCTTGATTTAGGGCAATTTGTTTGAACTGTATAGTTGTGTTGTGGTTCATTGTATCTAGTTTCGCGTTTATTATGGTAGCTTGATCCACATCTAAAATTCATGCTCCCTATGTGTTGTGTGCCTTGGCATTTCCCCTCCATAAACTGGGTTTCCTTCTGAGAGTCTATCTAGGAGGTCGAATAGCTCCTCATGGGTTCTTACTAATGCTTGTCCACCTACTGCACTATTAAGAAGTACCCGTGCATTATAATCCAAACCTCAAAAAAAGTGTGAGCAAGTACCTCATTCGCTTGGTAGTGATGTGGATAAGCTTTCAACAATTGTTTGAATTGAGCCCATGCTTGGTACATATCTTCCCCATTTTTCTGCTTGAAGCTCAATATTTCACTCCTCAACCGTGCAGTTTTACCTGATGGGTCCTAACAACGAGATTGGAAACAATGTCAACCTCACATAGTTCGATGAAATGGCACTCGGGATATATGTATCACTTATCTCCAAAAAGTTCCAAATGTAGATTTAAGGATCCTCATGAGGGAGACCGGTGAATTTTCCCATTGAGTGGATAAGATGTACCATGTTCTGTTTAGTTCAAATCTGCCACCTAGTGGTGGTTTCCTTATACTAGACGCCACATTGGCTGTGAGTGGGACTGCCACGTCACAGATTGGTCTTGCCAGTATGATCGGGGGTACTTCGTGACCTTCGTTATTCATGTTACCTCCTCGGTCACCCTCAATATTTTCCAATAGACCTAATCCCAATTCCTGTTAACGTTCTTGGTTCACCCGCTTTCTTCATAATCTTAACGCTCTTTTAGGTTCGTCGTCTGGTTTGACAAATTTTCCTTTCTGAGTCAGACTTGAGAATCAAGTGCCTACAATACACAAGAGCTAAGAACAAGTTATTAACACTTGAACAATCTAATTTTTGACTTAAGAAAATCAAATATAAATCAATTTTTAAGTCCCTGGCAGCGGTGCCAAAAACTTGTTGCTCCCAAATGCACACGCAAGTGTACGCAGTCGCTCAAGTAATATACTTTCTTATAGAAATTAGTTTCCGTTCCCAAGGGACTTATGATTAACTTCTATTTAGTAACTTAATTCCACAATTTGACAAAAGTAACATTTCCAAAGAGTTTGAATGTTGTTAACTACTACTACGACTTATGCAATAACTAAAAGTAACTAATAGGAACGACTTCAAATTGATGTTTTAAGCAAGTAAGAGACAATTCCAGGGCTACATCATGTATTAGATTTCATGTATTATATCTCAAGCAATGAACTAATTTAGGTTATCAAGTTACTCATTTACAGGGTTAATTATATGATTAGGTTCCCAAGGGACTTATGATCAAGTTATATTTAGTAACTTAATTCCACAATTCGACAAAAGTAACCTTTCAAAAGAGTTTGAATATTATTAACTACTACTACGACCTATGCAATAAATAAAAGTAACTAATGTGAACGACTTCAAATTGAGGTTTTAAGCAACTAAGAGACAATTCCAGGGCTGCAACATGCATTGGATTTCATGTATCATATCTCAGGCAATGAACTAATTTAGGTTATCAAGTTACTGATTTTACAGGGTTAATTATATGATTATGGTGTCCCGACCTCTAATTGCCTACTCTAATTAACTGTCTAACTACATCATTGAGCGGGGATAGGCAGTCCTAATTAGCGAGCATTTATATTTCCTCTTGTTTATTAACCAAGCTAGGTGTTCGTCCAGGTGTCACTCCTAAATACAAATCAACTCAACTTGATGGAAGATCAAACTTTCTATATTATTCGGTCTATCTACCTTAGCCTCTCCCAATTTTAAGAGTAGACAATATGTTTATCTCTATGATGGCCAGTCAAGAAATACTAAAACAAGAAGATAAAAGTAACTTATAAACAATAACCAAGAATTAATTCAAAAGCCTTTAATATTAAACAATCAATTCGTAGCTACAGCCCCAGAACAAGGGCGTTTAGCTACTCATAATATTCGAAAACCGCAAAAATATAATTGTTCATGCGATTTCCAAAATAAAGAAGAGTCGGAGAATCCAAACCTATTACAAAACTCGAATTCTTGCTCTTGCACACCAAAAAGTAGTCGACAACTTACAAAATAAACCTAGGGTCCTATTTATAGAATTTAGGAAAATATTCTCCAATTTTAGCCCAAAAAGGAATCCTACTTAAATTAATTTTTGCCAAAACACCCGTCAAACCTTGAGGCGTCGCGCCAAAATTGCGCCTAGCTGCCTAGGGCGCTGCACTGCCAGTGCGCCCAAAATAAGCCTCTTAACTTTTGGCCTAGCGCATCGCGCCCTTGCTGCACCAGTGACGCTGGGGCACCGCGAAAACTCTTGTTATGGGCTTCACTTGTTGTCCTTGATTCCTTTCCTTCCCTAATTCAATCACTTTTCTAAGGAACCCGCAAAATAGCTAATCATGTATATTAGTATGCAATCATCGCAATCCTAAGTCAAACATGTTAGTTAGATTAGTGAATGTTCATAAACTTACGTTAATTATGGGTTATTCGTAATAATTTGACATATAAATATGCCTAAGATCACTCACCAAAAGGTGATGCAATATTTAATGGATCTATACTAACTACGGATTGGATACTGAGCGTCAGAACCTATATGATCAAACAATATAAGCATAAAGTATGTGGTCAGTACTTTAAATTTACTGAGTATGAGGAATATGCACAATTAACATGATATCTGAATATACCGAATCTGCAAAACATGTTGGTGTAATGACCAAGTAAAATAAATGACAAAGCTAACATATACTGATCTGGAATATATAAGTATAAGGTCATGCAATAACTGAAGATCTGATTGTGAGAGATACTAAAACAGATATAAATGATGTGAGCTATAAAATGAAGTTCAATATACTACCTCCATACTGAAAAGATGGTGTCCAATACTTGCCATCGTAAGAGACATGATAACTGAGCAAAGTGGACCCACGAGCTAATATCTATCTGAGATTTATATTATGGTAGCATGTAGTTCTTGGACTTAGAGATTGCTACTAAAGGTCCACAGATTCTGACTAGAAACCTCCTGTAGCGACCCTCTCGGAAGGATGCTACTTCTTAAAAAGAAAGCTAATATAATACATAGGACATTTAAAAGACATTAACATAGGAGATATTAATTATAATCTAATAGAGGAATTAGGCCCATAAAAATAGTGAATGATGTGAAGTTTTGTCATTTAGAAATTTTAAACTTAAACAAGGTAAGAATTTCAATTTTCGGTGGAGGAACCTTTCCAACTAATTTAAGTAAATACCTTAAGAGATATCCATGTATATATCATCCTTACTGCAATACCGCACATTACAAATTATTACCAGCTTCCAATTATCAAAATAAATTATTTCATGCTTCATACAAACATCATAACAACCAGTAGATTTAGTATATGACAAGACTGGGGTTTACACACCCCAAAACAACAAAACATATCACCAAAATTATGTTACAACCCATGGTTTCATGATCATACAAGCCTTCAAAGTTACATGTAAATTTACATCTCATGGATCACATATGAATCCCAAGATTTCTAAACAATATAGATACCTATAAGTGTAACACCCCAGAAAATTTACAAACTAAGACTCAAACCATCCTTCGTAGTGAGTAAGTTTTTACCGAGGAAATTAAAATTTCTTGAGTGTTAAGGCCACTAGATGTATCACATTGAGTTCCAAGAAGAACTAAAGTTCATTCAAGTCATTCTTAAGTTCCTTTAAGTTTTAGGTCAACTTCAAACGACCATAACTCTTAGTACAAGATGAGTTAGGTGGGCTACAAGGAATCCAATGAAAAGCCTTTGAATTATCTTTCCAAGTTAAGGAAAGTTACCCGAAAATAGTAAGGGGTATTTTGGTCTTTTTCTTATCCAATCAGATTTAATTCATTTTTTGTAAGGTTTTAAGGGTCTAATCCTATTAGGTTCAGTTTTATAATCCAAATATACACCTAGGGTTTTAGTTGAGAGTTCAAGAAGAGAAAAGAAGAGAAAAGAGGAGAAAAGAGGAGAAAAGAGGAGAGGATCAAGTGTTCGTCGAGATTCTTGCGTGTTGTTGCGGATTTTCGCCATGGGTTTGATACCTAAGAGGTATGTAAGCTTCCATAGTGTTGGGTTAGTTCACCCACATGCCAATCATGTTATTTTCAGCGAAATTTCATTCTTGGAGTTGAAGGATTAGAGTTATTGATGCGTTCTTGATAGGTATTCTTGAAGTTCATTCTAAATCTTATTGTGTTGGGGTTTTGATGATTTCTTGAGATGAAATTTAGTGATTTGAGTGTTGTTTTGAGTATATTAGAGTGCAATTATGTAAAGTAATCGAATCCAAGTGATTGGGGAAGACATCGTTCGATTCTAGGCGAGTTAGGGTGAGAAAACGAGCAAAGAAAGTCGTCGAAGTTTTCTGGGTTAGGGCCTGGTGCCCCACGCCAGCCAGAGCGCCTCAACCACTTCTCTGAAGTTTAGGGGCTGGCGCCCCACTCCACTCAGAGCACTAGGGTCACCTGCCTCCACCCGTTCTTCATCATTTCATCCGTTTGAGTTCTTTCAAAGGGTACCTTTACTCCCCTTTGTATCTAAACACTCTAAACTACTTCTAAACACGTAGAAATCTTTCATAACATGATCATAATCTTGAATTCATAATTCAAATTCAAGGTAGGGTTAAGAGTTAAATTTTTTAGAATTCATTCGAACATTCTAAGAAAGTCCATTTGAGCCCTTTTGAGGAGTCTTCTACAACTTCTAGTAACTTGTTTCAAGACTCGAGCAAGTGAGTATGCGGATGAGGAAAATGTATTCATGAGTCTACTTTTTCATCATGAGATATTTCATATCATGAACCATAACTCTTGATTTCATAATTCACATTCAAGAGGGATTTAAGAGTAGAGTTCAAGGAAGCCTTTGAGTTCAATTGTGAATCCTTTGAGATCTGTCATCGATTTGAGTTAAGTTTTGAGTAAGTAAGTATGAGAATAAGAAGAGTCGTATACATGAGTTCCTTATTGATATTTTTACCCTTGAGTCGGGCCGTTCATGTCCATAACTTCCGCATGAACTCCATCAGTTGAGTACCTTTAAGAGGAGTAGTATCTTCAAGTTCTAAGTCTTAAGTATTGAGTTCCTAATCCCCATTGAGATTTTATTTCTAATCATGGGACTGTTACATGTTACCCATGAAGTACTTGAGTTGAATTTTTAATGCCCATAATTCTGCATGAACCATATAAGCCGAAAGTCTTGAGATGAGAAGTATCTTTGAGTCCTTGAGTTGAGTAGTTCATGCTCATAATTCTGCATGAACCCTATTAGTTGAGCATTCTTGAAATGAGTAATATCATTGAAGTTCTTGAGTTCCAAGTATTGAGTTCTATCTATGGTTATTGAAAACCTTGCATTGAGTCGTTCACGTCCATAAGTCGGCATGGACCACATTTTAAGAAGTCTTTTACGAACGTTTTAACTTTGTTTTAAGACTTAAGCTTTGAGTTTAGTAAAGAGTAAGAGCGAAGTTTATCTCTTCAAAGATTATACGGAAACTAAGTATTCCCAAGAGTTAAAATGTTTTCACATTTGAGCAAGAAAGAAAACATCGATTTCCAAGAGAGCCTTTGAGCTAGTTTTTGAGTAATTATCTCAAATCACAAAAAGAGTTTTGTTTTTAAAACATATGAGCTGAGTATATTTTGGGAGTATTATTGAGCACCGATATGGGGAGGCGAGTTCATAATAACTCAAGTCTCCATAAACCATATAACCATCATGGGTAGAAAGGATCATACTTTTTAGATGATTCCTTAGTTCTTTTTAGCATAGACTAGTGGATCCACTTAGTTAAGGAGTTCTATTTGGCGACAAAGTATATGACAGTTCTGGCAGCGTGGGCAAGATGATGTATTATTACTTAGGCTCATAGTGGTGGTTATCGGTTAGAGAAACTCCCACAGTGTTATATTGTATTTTTTATATACACATTGAGTATTATTGTATTTTTCAATACATTGAGTTGCTATCTACAGTTTTACAACTTTTCATAAATATTGCATCTTTTACTATTGCTTTATCCTTGAGTATCATGAGTTGAGTCTTTCCAGTTGAGTGCCTTGAGTTGAGTACCTTCGAGTTGAGTATCTTGGGTTGAACTGTGCTTCATTTAGTCAAGTACCTTATTGTTGAGTTGAGCCCCATTTCACTGAGTTGAGAACCTTATTACTGAGTTGAGTATCTTATCCTTGAGTACTTCGTAAGTTTGAGTAGTTTTGAGTATCCTTGAGTATTCCTTGAGTTGAATAAGTTTGAGAAGATGTAAGCATGTTTCCCTTTTTATCAAGTTTCAAGCTTATGTTATGCTTTAGAATTCCCCTTACATGCTCGCACATTCCATGTACTGAGCCATTTGGCCTACATCCTTTCATGATGCAGATTCAAGTATTCAAGATCATCAACATGAGCTTCGTTTATACCACATGGAGTTCGAGTTAGCTATGGTGAGCCTCCTTGCTTCTGGATGATTTTATTTACCTTTCAGTTATATCAGTTGTTAGGCTGTCGTGGGTCTTGTCTCGACTTCCATCTTTGTCATTTAGAGGCTTCGTAGATAGATAGTAGAGTTTGAGAAGTCTGTTTCATTTATCTTATTAAATGTTTTAAAGACTTGAGTTGCCTATAGTTGGCTAGTTGGATATTCTTTTTTTATTCAGAGTTATTCATTTGAGTTAAAGATTTGTAAGTTTCATGAATTTTTATTCAGTTTTTAAGCTTTGTATGCTTGATTTAGTCTTCCGCTTGTAGTCAACCATGATGAGGGTTCGCTTGGGGACCAACAATAGTTCTCGAGTGCCGGCCACGCCCAGGGTGTAGGCTTGGGTCGTGACAATAAGCAGATGTGATTTTTTTTAAAGCTCTCAAAAACTCTATCTCCAATTTACAACTTCAAGTATCTCCTCGGACAATCCCTAAAAAACAACTATCGCTAAGCATAAAACTTAGTGGTGTAAAAACTATAGGTTTGGAGCCAACAAATTCTTCAAGTTACCTTTCTCAAGTCACAAGCAGGATAATTGAAACATAATAAATAAATTAAGTAAACAATATATCAAGAGTATCAAGTTCGATATTTAAAGATCTAAGTGTCAAGAACGCTCATAGCACCAATTCTCAAGAGATCCAATAACGAGTCTCGCCCAATATATATCATACCATCACACCAAGAATAATCAAGTATCAAGATGGATCAAAACCCAATAATCAAGAGGACCAAGAACCATATTAAAAATGGATTTCTAGTTCGTACTTAAAATGGAAAACTTCCATACTTAAGATGAACCAAAAATCCAGAGTCAATATGACAAAAGATCCGAATCAAGAGGCATTCCAATAGTGACAAAGCCACAACCACAATAAGGACAAAGTCCCAACAAAAATGCCAAGTGATCAAGCAATTCGTACAAGTGGACGAGTTACACAAGTGAGAGGATACCATCACAACAATACAAAGCGACAAAATGTATCCAAGGTACCAAGAATAACTTTGAATATACTAGCATGTAACAAGATTGCAAATACAAGTTTATACACAAACCTCAGCCTTTTAGCATAAAAATAGTCCAACACAACTTCAAGAGTTTGAACCATAGACCAACCAACGTATCAAGGTCCTCAACTTATACATGAGTATATAAAACTTTAAAAATTCAACAAAATAGCATCATTTAATTTCTAGTATCTCAATAATGTTGACATAAAAAAGGATTATCATCACAAGTAAGCTTAGTCTATACAAATACAACTATGCTCCCAAAACACTAAATCTGACCAGCCTAGTTCCTCATATCGTTACTTAGTTTTGAAAAGAAAAATGACAAAACTGGACTGTATACCCTTCATGAAAGATGTAAGTATATCTCTCAAGGTTACAAATAATCAAGAATCACCACAAAATATATTTTGTAAAAATATATATAATCAAAACACTAACAGTTGAATATACAAGATTTTTAAATCAAAAATCTTGACATAACTTGTCCTATATTGCATCCCATATTTCTAATCCATAACAACAAAATTATATTTTCACATAAGCCTAAGAGTTTTAGGTATATGGATAGCTTTTCAAATAATATTTTTTTCACTGAAAGTGGAGTTCTCCAGAATGTGATATGCTCAAAATACTAAATATTACCAGATCACAAAAAGATTTGATCACTTACCACAAAGTAAGGTGTCTTCAGTTTTAGTCAAATGAAACAAGTTTTTCCTTTTGATTTTGGAACTTATAAAGTTATGATAGAGTTATCCAGGTTTCCTATTCTTAAAGGAACCAAAATCTATAGAGGAGGTGTGATGTTCCTAGATAAATATAATAGAATAAAGGAGGGGCTACCCAAAATATAAGGTTGCTGCCCAAAATCCTAGATACATCTCTCTTTCTTTACTATTATTAGAAATGTCATATATATATATATATATATATATATATATATATATATATATAGAGAGAGAGAGAGAGAGAGAGAGAGAGAGACTAAATTACCCTAAGACAATCATGTCTAATACAATCACAATTAAAGAAAAACAAGTTTTCTCACATCACAAAATTCGAGTTAAGGAATTGCAAAGTAGGAGTTGATCCTAACATCAAGGAATGACTTTTTGGGGTGCCAATATTATCTTAAATAATTGGGGCGTTACACCTCCATCCCTAAAATCTATTCAGTGCTAAGTATAATCTCAACGAAAACAACATATTCTTGAAATAGTTGTAATCCAATAATATTGAATTATATTGATAACTAATACATACTGAGTAGCTACTAAATTATGATAATTGAAAACATACTGAGAGATAATTTATTTGAAAGAATCTTATATCATGATAATTTGAAAATAATCTGAAAGATACTTTTATTAAAAGCATCTGATAAATTCGAGTCATGACAATACTTGCATGCTCTGGGCTAATGTAATTATTATTATTGAGAACATGGAATTATACATGAAATCTTGCAATTCATGAGTAAAACATGCAATTAGAGACTGATCACAAAGAAACTTGATTTACAATAAAAACACATGAAGATCATACAAAACTATTGCCTGCATAAATCACGATCTTAAGAAATTAGGGGTTTCTTTGGACTCAATGGGTGAAAAAATACCCATTAATGAAATCCCACATAGATGGATTAGAAATCTTAGCTTGATTCTTCGAATGAATCCTTGAAGCTGATACACTCAAATTACACTTCCCTGAAGAAGTATAAGCGATTGTTATCAAGTAAAGAACCCAACTTGGAGGTTGGGGTCAATCCCACGAGGAATATGGTTTAGACTTAAACTTAACTCATTACTATATTCGTTCAGTCAACTTATTTCTGAGACAAGTAAGTAAAAGGGGTTTTTTTGTGAAACAAATAACTTATTGTTGTTAAGTAACAAGTGAGTAAGATTCGAACTTTGTTGTTATCAATGAGAGAGAGAAACTAGGGTGTATGTATTCCCCATAAGCTCTTAACGCGGTAATCCTAATAATAGTAATCCTTTCCTAGTGTATCACATTCAAAGTGGTAAGTTAGGTATCTCTAAGTGATTGGTCCTCTAAATAGGGAATTTCACCCCGCACCTTGGTCCAGCAACGTGTGTATAATTTACTAACCCTTACCTTTACCTCAGATTAGACATCACATCAATGTAGGGCTTAGGTTTCACCCTTGCACCAATTGACATTAGACTATTAGATAGTATCACACTAAATCTCTGTTGATAATTCTTTTTTATTAACTACCTCCTTGGTCTGACAAGTAGCAACAAGATGAGTTCTAACGTTGGCCACCGTTAAAAAGACTTCTAAATGAAATAATTACTAATACATGCATCAACACTAGTCAAGAATTACTTAGTTATTATTCATACGTTGTTAATTGATCATGGTTCCCACAACCCTAGTTGTGAATTTAATTACTCATGCTTGAAAGAATACAATTCATATTTTGATATAAAGAATTCATGAACTTACGATTAGAGTAGAAGAAACCTGAAATCTCGAATTGAATTCCAAAGCAAAAATCTTATAAACCGAAATTAGGAAATCAAATTGCTAAAGTTTGCAAGTTAATTCCCAAGAAAATACCAAGAACTAAAAGTATACAATGGTGTCTAACCCCCAAACACGAGGTTTACATACCCTATTTATAGAAAAACTTATCCTAAACAAAAAGGAAACGAAATAAGGAAATAAAACTTCTGGAGGTGGCTTCGATCGACGAGACTGACTTATGGACCGTGGATCGACCTACGGTCCGTAGGTCCCTTCCGTAGCTTGATACTTAGAACTTTTCCACAGAGGCTGGAACCTTCAATTTTCAGATACAAACGATGCATGTGCAGTACGGACCGTAGGTTGACCTACGGTCCATGGATCCCCTTCCATGGCTCCATACTTAGAACTTTCCATCAGGTACTGGAACTTCAACTCTTACTGATCATTGATGGATGTGAACGATGGACCGTGCGTCGACCTACGCTCCGTCACTCACCTCCGTAGTTCTACACTTAGTCAGACTTCCCTGATGATCATTCCATGCCTACCCACGACAGACTGTGACTGGACCTACGGTCTATAGGTCACCTCCGTGGGTGGCTCCTTCTGTAGAATTTCATCTGTCATCTCTCTCGACTTTGTCCAAGCTTATTTCCTGCAAATATAACACATTAAACATTAGTTCTAATAAAAAATGTCTCTAGACACACACAACTCTAAAGTGAAATGTATTAAAAATACCGTAAACTCATGGTATATCAATACCCTTAACTTATATTCATTGTTTGTCCTCAAGCGACACACTAAGACTTTAAACGACACTTGTGTAGAAGCAGACATTTAAACTCAAGTAATCACATGACTTTCTATCCCGACTCCCTTTTATAGTGCAAATATTTTCTCGTAGACTCAACAAGCTAACTCATGCGGATCAAGATATGACAAAGATTGACCAATAGACACACAACATACACTTTTACACAATCACCAATGTACCAACTTTCCGACAATGTTAGTAGTGCCCTCACTTCAAATGAAATCTTTTCCACACCGAAGATATGAATTTTGAGTTTTAGGATTCATGCAACACTCACGCTCAGAAGTGACTTCGTACAGTTGGTGCTCAATACCATAGGCTTTCCCTTATTTTTACTGCTTAAGACTCTCCAAACTAGTTGCTAGGATCACTATAGGACTTTCTTAGCTTGTAACGTAGGCTCAGGATCAGGTGTGGTACATTTGGGTACTTTTTAGTGACTTTCTGCCCTCCTTGACATTACATTGGCTTTTTACCTCTTTTCTCAACCTATTTTTGACATCCTTTCATTTTACTTCCTTTCCCTTAACTCTTGACTTTCAACATGGATGTGACTTTTGACTTTGTGGCTCTTATTTTTTTTTCACTTTATTTTTCTTTATTTTTCAGCACTTTTATTTATCATATTTTTGCTTCTTTTGCACAAAGTCACATCCTCTTATATATTTTCTTTTTCTCTTTTCAACACAAAACTCTTTTCATACCCTTTTTTTTCGGTTTCCTCTTTCATAGCCACCCTCAAATTATGGATTTTACATTAGTTGAGGTGCACAATATCCGATGTCGGACCAGGGCAAAGATTGAGGTAACTTTTTGCATTAGCCACCCTTAACTTAGGCTTTTGGCCTAAGTCAAGGTGCACATGTCCAAGGAGGGACCGGGGACAAAACACCTATTTTAGGGAAGGTGAGTTAGGTGAATCAAAAGAAATGGTCTATTTTAGGCTCAAATATTTGGATCAAATGGAACATTGATTTCATTTGGTTGGATCCTTTTAGGCTTAAGTGGACTAATTTGAACAAGGGCCTATGTCACTTCGCAACTTCTAGCCTAGATCATCTTAGCAGGACCAACGGGGCAAGTTCTAGATTGGCACAACTATCTGAACATTCAACTGTTCTCACACACTCTTGGCACATTGTTTAATTATCAGATTACAAAGTTCAAATTAGCTTAAGTCATGAGTTCAAATTAGTTCTTATCAAGTCACATTGAGATCCAACACATTCAACTCATCAAGACTATAGATCTAGCACAATTCAACATTTTTTGATAGTGATCATTTTATTTTTCATGCTTTTCATGCCATCATGCTTTCATTTCTCTACTTACTCCTACACATACATTCGTAAACATGCCTGTTCAACAAAAATTAAAACAGGCTCTTGGGGGAAAAGAACACAGGCAAGAAAACCCCAAGAGAGGATTATGAGTAGGGACTTCACCCTATCGCTCACAATCCATTTACCCCACCCCCAACAAAATAGAATGCAATTGTCCCCAATGCATAAAAAGTAAATAATAAAGGATCAGGTGAAGCAAACTTGTGGCGCAAAGCGCCGAAGACCTTTTAACAAGCGGATGGGTCCGATTTCTCGGAGCCTGCTGAAGCAACACTTGGTTCACCATCAGTAGTGCCCACATCTACCATATCAACACCCTTAGTAGTGCTAACATCAACTCTCGCCGCATAATCAGTAGTGCTCACATCAACTCTCAGCACATCATCAATATTGCCCACACTGCTAGAGGCACCAACACCTACCTCCCTAACCCGCTACTGACGCGTCTCCTCATCAACTATGGATGTCTTTCGGGCTGCGTCAATCTCCTGACTCTCCCTCTTGCGAGCTCTCCCAGCCTCAGTATCATCAGATGTTCGACTAGATCGGGGGCGTTTCCAGCATGACGGGAAGAAGTAGGAAGTGGCATCTCATCTACGAATAATACATCCAACACTGTATAATCAATCGGTTCCATGGGAGATGACTCAGGCTCAGTCTCTGGTTTATCTAGGAGGGTATCAAGATCAACCCAGAGACTAGCTAACTCCGTATGGAAAGAAAAAACATCAGTGGTGGGAGCTGGTCTCTCTAGGACTATCAACTCGAATTCATCTAATCGCTTATGAATGGCCTGGACCTTCTGGTCTATCATGTGCTCCATCCTAGCCTCAGACTCCGTTATCATACGCTGCATTCACGGCCTCACATGTTCAAGCAGGGTAGCTATCTGGGCCTCCAACTTCTGGATATGAGCTAAGGGCATGGCAACAGACCTTGATGAGGGAGTGGTTTTGGAGGAGCTAGGTGCCTAACTGGCAGTCGGAGATGGGGAAGCCGGGGCATCCACAATAGTGGCTGGAGGAGCAGGCTCCTCACCCTGCCTCTGCTACCAAGACCGCTCCAAATGGTGGCACCTCAACCTGCGGCTCTCTACGAGGTACAACTATTTTGGCCTCATCCCGAATCAGGCTGATATCTAGAAGCTTGGTCGCTGAAAGTAATGTGTTACAGTGCCAAACTGGTACTCCAATATCCCTACACGGCTGGAAAATGAGGCATGGGAAGGGTAAGGTGGTGCTGGCCTTGAAGGCCCTCTCGTGTATCTCCGCAATCAGCATGGGGGCAAAGTCGACCTCCATCCCAACAACTAAACCTGCAACCATGACCGCCAGGTCCCATGTAAGTACATTATTTGCCTGAGTAGGAGACACACGGCTCCGCACCAGCAACCAGAAGAATTTGGCCACAAATGTCAGGGTGGCCTTCTTGATACCCAAGCTCGGGGTGTTGACCCACTCGGCACGCTCTCCATCTGTAGCAAGATGAAGGGCTAACCAACGCAAAAGAGTCTCTCTCTGATCAACATTCCTCTGAAATGCCCCGCTCCTAATGATGTCCGAATGATAGTCGAACTCGGCCGTATGGACCTGACCGTAGAGGAACCTATGGATAGTGGTCTCAGATATATCAATTGAAAACCCGCGCACTAGTGTAGCCTTGTGTGGAGGCAGGGCGGCGGGGTTGGCCCATTTTTAAATCAAACCTCTGAGGATGGTTGCGTAGGAAGCATAGAACTACCTGACTATCTCCTCATTGAAGGACCCTGGGCTACGGGTCGTCCACTCGCATCTGTGCCTCTTGAAGAGATCATGGATGGCGGGCACGGTGTGGAGGCTGCCTGTGAGAACTCGGCGCTCCTCAGTGACTAATCGAGCCATCCTTTCCTTTAAAGTCAGCATGCGAGCATCTCTGTATATCTATAATTGGCCGCTCACACACCATCTATTGGTGTCTTCAGCAAATGGTTTAAGATCGGTGTTTGGTGGCACTGGAATGTCCCCCGCACTAGTAGCCTCGGAGGATGAGTGGTGCAATTGGAACTGGAGCCGAAAGAGGAGCTGGAGCTGGATGCAAACTCAAAACTAGCCAGTGAACCGATCGGTGTATCCCCCTCATCAGACTGGAGGGCAGTGACCACGTCGAAAATCACCTCCCTGGTTTGATTCCGTGTAGTGCGTGGTGCAGTGGGGGATGTCCTGGTGGGAGGTGGGACATATGCAGGGTCAGTCTCCGCATTAGTTTCCTCATCGATCAGCCAAAATGATGGTGCCACTGATTTCAACCTGCCATTCGCGGCGTAAGTCAGAGCTTTCTTGGGAACCATGGTTCGTGTGGAGTCTTAGTTAGTACCAAAACAAACCAATAACACACTCAAAAAATTTTTAGAACAAGGAACGTAACAAAATGAAAACTGAAAAAAATATTTGACAGTAGCAACAGTGACCACCTACGGTCCGTAGATAGACCTACATCCCGTGGGTCCCCTCCGTAGGTTAGAATTCCCAGAAGTCGGGTCTCTGATGTGGACCACGGATGTGCAGAATGGTTCGTCGATAGGACGGACCATAGTCCACCTCTGTGGTTCAACAGTTAATGATTATTTCATGTGCAATAGACCCACAGACCCGACCTACAGTCCATAGATTGACCTACGATCCGTGGACGGGGTCTCGTGGGTCAGGTCTGTGCCAGGTATCAGACATCCTCATGTTTGTACCCATTTTTGCAACAAATCAAACAATCAACCTAAGTCTAATCATGCCTTTCAACACAATATATGATAGTTTGTCATTCTTAGAGTTCTGATTGCTCACAATTTTAAATCTTTTACATACCGAACGAGAAACCTAAGTCGAAACTTCCATTTAGACCTTTTACTCTGATTCAGTTAATTTTAAGAAACTACACACTCACACACCATCATACCAAGGGTTATTCTAGCATACAATTCAACATTTAATGCCACAATTAACAATCATAAGAACCCAGGGTCAAGTTCAAATTTCATGACTTCATAATACAACAATGAACAGTGAATTCAAAGTTAGGGTGAAGTCATTTACCTTTCAAGTAAGCAAAGTGGGTGAGTGTGTGATGCAATGAACTCCTTAGACTTTTTCTAGCCTTTTGACACCGAACCCAGACTGAGAATTCTTTTATGAAAGGAGAATAAGGTGATTTTAGGGGAGAAGAAGAGAATTATGGAGAGGATAGGATAATTATGGGAGATTGGAGTGATATCGGGATTTAATATGGAAGTTTTGGGATTTGGAGGGGTTAGAAACGGTTAGGAGGGAATTTGGGTAATGGGGGGTGTATTTGAAATGAGGGGTTTTTATTAAAGGAGGGTCCAGGTCGGGTCTCTAGAAACCCTAATTTAGACCCACGAAACCCCATATACGGGCCGTAGGTCGACCTACGGACCGTAGGCCAAGTCCATAGGTCACTCTTACACTTAGAAATTTTGAGGACTCTACGAACACCATTCACGGTCCCTGGATGGGGTCCTTAGACCTCTGCACAACTTGTTTTCTGTAGATTCAGTTGTTCGTCCTTGCACATGTATCAACCATGAAGTCTTTCTTTTTACATTTTCTGGACCCTTTTTAGACACTGACCCTATTCTATATCTAGCCAACATTAATATAAAAAATAAAATACCTATAGTTAGCTAGATTGTACATCTTGGGTTGCCTCCCAAGCAGCACTTGATTTAACGTCGCGGCATGACGCTGTCCCCTTGATTACTCAGACTTCATCAAGGTAGTAGGCCTCAAACACTTCTTGGACACTCTCATCTTTCCCCATGTAGACCTTGATCCTTTCTGGTTCACCTTGAACCTTGTTCCCTCCTTGTTCTCGAGCTCGACCGCTCCATGTGGGAACACTTGAGTGACTATGAATGGCCAGGTCCACTTGGACTTGAGTTTGCCAGGAAAGAAGTGCATCCTTGAGTTGCATAGAAGCAGTAAATCACCCACAACAAATTCACGCTTTTCAATATTTTGATCATGATACTGCTTCATCTTCTCCTTGTACAAGGCTGAACTTTCATAAGCTTTTAGGCAAAACTCATCAAGCTCATTCATGTCATTCACTCTTTGACTTGATGCGGCGCCCCAATCAAAATTTAACTTCTTTAGTGCCCACATAGACTTATGCTCTAGCTCTACCGGCAAATGGCAAGACTTCCCATATACAAGTTGGTTGGGGGACATACCTATGAGAGTCTTGAATGCAGTACGATAGGCCCATAAAGCATCATCAAGCCTCCTTGACCAATCAGTTCTATTTGCATTCACAGTCTTTGCAAGGATTTACTTCATCTCTCTGTTGGACACTTCAATTTGCCCACTAGACTGGGGATGGTAAAGAGTGGCTATATTGAGACGGACTCCATATTTCTCTAGCAACGCTTTGAACAACTTATTACAGAAGTGGGAACCTTCATTGCTGATAATCTCCCTAGGTGTACCAAATCTGGAGAAGATATTATTTTTCAGGAATGCGGTGACACTTTTACCTTCATTGTTTGAAAGCGTAATTGCTTCCACCCATTTCGACACATAATCAACCGCAACAAGAATATACTTCATCCCATGTGAACTCACAAACGGACCCATAAAATCAGTGCCCCGTACATCAAACAACTCAATAACCAATATCGAATTCATAGGTAGCTCTTGCCTCTTTGAAATTCCTCCTTCTCTTTGGCAACAATCACATGACTTGGCGAAATCATGAGCATCTATGTGGATGGTATGCTAGTAATACCCAGACTGCAAAATTTTATGTGTAGTCCGAATACCACTATGATGCCCACCAACAGACGACGAGTGACATGCCTCTAGTATGCTCATAATCTTAACCTCGGGCACACAACAATGAATAATCCTATCAGCACAAATACGGAACAAATAAGGCTCATCCCAAAAGAACTTCTTCACATCATGCATAAACTTTTTCCTTTGGTGAAATGACGAATCCCAGATCACTTGCCAAGTAGTTAGCAAAGTCTGCGAACCAAGGAATAATCGTCTGGAAAAACATCATTAATTTCAGCCCCATCTCCTAGCTTGAGCATCGCTTCCTTCTCTAATCTGGATAAATGATCGGCAACTTGATTTTCTGTCCCTTTTCTGTCTTTCACCTCAAAATCAAACTCTTGCGGAATGGTCAATATGCATTATGACCTTAGTACCAAGCAAGTAGGATCAAAATTTCTTGAATACACAAACCATATCAAGGAGTTCTTGTTCAGTCACTGTATAGTTCTTTTGAGCCACATTTAGAGCTTTGCTGGCATAGTAAATAGGATGAAGAATCTTTTCTCGCCTCTGTCCCAATACCACACCAAACGCCATTCCATTTGCATCACATATCACTTCAAACGGTTGCCCCTAATTCGGTGAAATAATGATAGGTGCGGAAACTAGCTTTTCTTTGAACTCTCTGAATGCTCTCAGATAAGCATCATCAAAATCAAACTTGCACTCCTTTTCGAGCAATGTGCACAATGGGTGTGCAATTTTGGAGAAATCCTTGATAAACCTTTTATAAAAGCCTACATGCACAAGAAAACTTTTGACACGTTTAATAGAGATAAGTGGTGAAAGCTTTTCTATTACCTCGACTTTCGCTCTATCAACCTCAATACCCTTCTCAGAAATCCGATGACCCAGAACGATCCCCTCTTTCACCATGAGGTGGAACTTTTCCCAATTGAGCACAAGATTGCATTTTTCACACCGTTTAAGTACCTCAGCGAAATGATCTAAACAACCATCGAATGAGTCACCTACCACAGAGAAATCATCCATAAATACCTCAATAGTGTCCTCCACCATATCAAAAAATATCGACATCATGCAATGTGGAAGGTCGCTGGAGCATTACACAACCCAAATGACATTCGTTTGAAGGTGAAAGTCCCATAAGGGAAAGTGAAGGTGGTCTTCTCTTGGTCTTTTGGAGCTATAGAGATGTGATTGTAGCCTAAATAACCATCAAGAAAACAATACCAACCCTTACCAGCAAGGCGGTCCAACATCTGATCCATGAACGATATAGGGAAGTGATATTTTTCTGTCCAAGTATTCAATTTCCAATAATCCATGCATACTCTCCATCCAGTAACTGGCCGCATCGAAACAAGCTCATTTTTCACATTGGGAACCAAAGTAATCCCACCTTTCTTGGGCACACACTGAACATGACAAACCCAACTAACTATATGCAATGGGATAAATGACTCCAACATCCAACCACTTGATTATTTCCTTTTTCACTACCTCTTGCATAGGCAGATTTAGTCTCCTTTGGTGCTCAATACTAGGCTTGTGATCTGGCATGAGTTCGATTTTATGAGAACAAATGCCAGGAGGAATCCTAATAATGTCCGCATTAGTCCACCCAATAGACAACTTGAACCTCTTCAACATAGAAACCAAAGCCTCAACTTGTTCCGCATTCAAATCGGCCGCAATGATGACCGGTAAAGTCTTCATTATCATCACCCTCAAAATTCATCATTACCGTTGCAAGTGCATCAACACCCAACCTCTCTTCAATAGACATATCAGAACCTCGCTCCACAATATGAGTCACCACTGACACTGACTTGAGATCACTTTCCTGCTTCATAGACATACAAATATTAAAAGTTACCTCTTCACTATTCAATCAGAACTTCATCTGACCTTTCTCCATATCGACCAAGGCGCGCCCAGTAGCAAGGAATGGTTTCCCTAGGATGATGGGAACCTCAAAATCAACCTCACCGTCAAGTATCACAAAATCTGCCAAAAAAATAAATGTTTCCACTTTCACAAGCACATCTTGGATAACACCAATGGACCTTTTCACTGTTCTATTGGCCATGAGTAGTCACATCGTAGTCGGTTTTGGAGCCCCTAAACCAAACTTCTTGTAAACAGACGATGTCATCAGATTAATACTAGCACCCAACTCACACAACGCCTTTGCAAAATGCAATAACCCAATGGTATAAGGAATAGTGAAAGCATTAGGATCCTCTTTCTTCTGCACAATAGACCTTGTAGCAATAGCACTGCAATGTTGCAACCAATCATCATCTTTAAAACTGACGGCCCTTTTCTTAGTCACCAAATCTTTCATAAATTTTGCATACACATGCATTTGCTCCAAAGCCTTGATCAACGGAACATTGATGGAAAGCTGTTTCAACATAGTAATAAACCTGTGATATTTCCCTTCTTCATTCTTCTTTACCAACCTCTGTGGGAATGGAGGTGGAGGTCTAGGCATGGGGACAAATTTTTGGGTTATCTCCGCTTCCTTCTCTGTTGCATTTTTGGACTCTCTAGAAACCTCAATCTCATCATCATCTTTCTCAACCACAATTTCAACCTCAGACGGAATAGGCGGATCAATGGTCTGTTTACCCTCTCAAGTAGTGACTGCAATACAATGCCCATCATTCTTCGAATTCTGGATGGCGTCGCTAGGAAGTGTGTCAGGCTGACGTGGGTTTATTGTATTGGACAACTGATTCATCTGCTGCTCGAGTTGCTTAATCGACACTGCATGTGCATCAACTTTTTGACCAATTCCAGACAAGTCATTCTGCATCTCCTTCACATTCTCATCAGTCGAATCGAATCTCTTCATCATCTTCTGCATCATATCCTGAATACGTGACATACTACTCCCAGCTACTGAATTTCTAGATTCCCGATTTACAAGTGGAACATAAGGACCAACTCTATCATTTCTGTTGCCATAGTTGTTCTGGTTGTAGTTGTTGTCGCGATTGTAGTTCCCTTCCCGGACATATTGACCATCTTGATTGTAGTTGCGATAGTTCCGACCTTGGTTTTCTTGCCCTTAGTGCCAATTATCCAAGTTGGAACCTTGAGTGTTGGCTCGGAAACCCCCCGTCTAATCATTCACCAAGTAAGTATCTTCCTCTTCAAAATAGCATTCCACAACCAGTGGTGGTGGAGTCCTAGTCAAATAATTTACTGTATTTACCTTTTCTGGACCTCTTCTTACATGCTTCAATACTAACCCAATTTCTATTCTTATCTGAGCCATCTCCTCACGAATGTCATCGACAGATTGACTAGGTGCAGATTGAACTGCAAAAGTGTTTCTTCCCCTGCCTGACTTTCGAGTGCTCCATGCTTTATTATTTTGGGAGATCTTCTCCAATTTCTCAATGATCTCCTCAAAAGTGCACTCACCATATGATACTCCGGCGATAGTATCAAGCACAACCTTACCATTATCATCTTGACCTCTGTACAAATACTCTTTCAGTGACTCATCATCAATACGGTGGTTTGGAACACTTCTTATGAATGCAGTGAACATGTCCCACAAACTACTCACAGACTCTCCAGGTAGTGCCACGAAGTTGTTAAGTTTATCTTTGTGGTTCATATTCTTTTACAACGGAAAGTACTTGGCCATGAACACCTTGTGCAATTGGTCCTATGTATGAATCGAGTTGTACGGAAGCTCAGAAAACCACACAGCAGCATCACCAGTCAATGATAGAGGGAAGACTCTCAACCCTATGACATTCATATCCAACTCCGGTCGCCCCACACAACTCTTACAATCACTCATCAACTTGGCCATGTGCCCCTGCGGATCTTTCAAAGCCATACTAGAAAATAAACCCCTTGCTGTAATCATCTGTATCAAACTGCTAGTCACCACAAATGTATGCCATGGAGGTAGATGAGGAAGAACAATGGGTCCTTCAGATTCAACAGTGTTGAATTCGACCCTGTAATTATCACAGTCTTGGTTGAGGTGGATCCTGCACACTCAATGAATCTCCCAGTAGATTACCACCATGATCCTCAGCGTTCTCATTAACAACCCCAAGAGGCTGCAACTCAACTCCATCACCTAAATTTCCTCCAATTGGATTGACTTGGACCCCTTGATTATTCATCTTTCGCAAAGTTTTGCTCAACTCTGGATAGTATGGAGTCAATGGTTCGCCTCGACTCCATGTACTTGGCATACACTAGAGTAGAAACCCGTAGAAAACAAAAACAAAAATAAATGTAAAATTAGGAAATAATTGACTAAAGTTCAATAATGTAGTTAAACTTAATCTAAAAGCCTTATTCCCTAGCAGCGGTGCCAAAATTTGATACGCTCAAATTACACTTTCCTAAAGAAGTATAAGCGATCGTTATCAAGAAAAGAACCCAACTTGGAGGTTGGGGTCAATCCCACGAGGAATATGGTTTAGACTTAAACTTAACTCATTACTATATTCGTTCAGTCAACTTATTTCTGAGACAAGTAAGTAAAAGGGGTTTTTTTGTGAAACAAATAACTTATTGTTGTTAAGTAACAAGTGAGCAAGATTCGAACTTTGTTGTTATCAATGAGAGAGAGAAACTAGGGTGTATGTATTCCCCATAAGCTCTTAACGCGGTAATCCTAATAATAGTAATCCTTTCCTAGTGTATCACATTCAAAGTGGTAAGTTAGGTATCTCTAAGTGATTGGTCCTCTAAATAGGGAATTTCACCCCGCACCTTGGTCCAGCAACGTGTGTATAATTTACTAACCCTTACCTTTACCTCAGATTAGACATCACATCAATGTAGGGCTTAGGTTTCACCCTTGCACCAATTGACATTAGACTATTAGATAGTATCACACTAAATCTCTGTTGATAATTCTTTTTTATTAACTACCTCCTTGGTCCGACAAGTAGCAACAAGATGAGTTCTAACGTTGGCCACCGTTAAAAAGACTTCTAAATGAAATAATTACTAATACATGCATCAACACTAGTCAAGAATTACTTAGTTATTATTCATACGTTGTTAATTGCTCATGGTTCCCACAACCCTAGTTGTGGATTTAGTTACTCATGCTTGAAAGAACACAATTCATATTATGATAAAAAGAATTCATTAAAATACGATTAGAGTAGAAGAAATCCAAAATCTCGAATTGAATTGCAAAGGAAAAAACTTATAAACCAAAATTAGGAAATCAAATTGCTAAAGTTTGCAAGTTAATTCCCAAGAAAATACCAAGAACTAAAAGTATACAATGGTGTCTAACCCCCAAAAACGAGGTTTACATACCCTATTTATAGAAAAAAGTGTCCTAAATAAAAAGGAAACGAAATAAGAAAATAAAACATTTGGATGCGGTTTCGATCGATGAGACTGACCTACGATTCGTGGATCGACCTATGGTCTGTAGGTCCCTTCTGTAGCTTGATACTTAGAACTTTTCCACAGAGGCTGGAACCTTTAACTTTCAGATACAAATGACGGATGTGTAATACGGACCGTAGGTTGACCTACGGTCTGTGGGTTCCTTTCCGTTGCTCCACACTTAGAATTTTTTATCAGGTACTGGAACTTCAACTCCAGTGATCATTGACGGATGTGCAGGACGGCCCGTGGGTCGACCTACGCTCCATCACTCTCCTCCGTTGTTCCACACTTAGTCAGACTTCCCTAATGATCATTTCACTCCTACACACGACGGACCGTGACTGGACCTACGGTCCGTAGGTCACCTCTGTGGGTGGCTCCTTCTGCAGAATTTCAGTTATCATCTCTCTTGACCTCGTCCAAGCCTATTTCCTGCAAATATAACACAATAAACATTAGTTCTAATACAAAATGGCCCTAGACACACACTCTTAAGTGAAATATATTAAAAATACCATAAACTAACGGTATATCAGAAGCTTGGAACCCTAGTTCTTACTTTAAGAGAAGACTTGAGAGACAAGAAATCTAATTTGGGGAGGTTCTGAGTGAATGTGGAGTTTTGGGCTAGTAAAATCTCTCTTATCCCACTTAGAATAGGTTAAAATGACTTAATATAGGAATTAAAAGAGTAGGAAAAGATTAAAATAAACCCGACTTAAAACCTAATAGGCCTATTCATGGAAGCCTTCCACGGACCTTACAACACTTCATGATTTGTTGGTTTGTGAGGTGCCCGTGAACGAAAGAGAGTTCTAGGGGTCTAAGGACCGCTCTACGGAAGCTTGTATATTCCGTGGATCAATTCACGGGCCACAAACATCTATGAAAGATAGAAGTTTGAACCATGAGCCTTTGGGTTTATGGGGCATTCCACGGTCTGTGGAAGCCTTCAGGGTCTGCGAACGATCCCGTGAAACTCTTCCAAATTTACTAATCTTTTGAGCTCTGATATGGGCTTAGGAACTTTTGGGGTGTTACAATATCTCCCCCTTGGGAACAACCATCCTCGAATAAAGTCTAATTCAGCTAAAAAGAGTCGGGAAATATATGCAACCCATTACTGAAAGCTAAACACTGAAAACTGATGGAGTGACTAACTCCAAAAATAAAATAGGAATATTGATTTGATTTCATAATCATCTATGCATACTGAGACATGAGAATACCGAAAGACATGAATCCAAGAGACTACTGAGGAGGAACTATTACCTCACGCTGAAACTACGCTAGAAGAAAAACGATGGGGATACTTGGACATCACATCTACTTCGGCTTCCCAAGTAGCTCCCTTTATTACTCAACTTACAAATCTGACGATTATGAATCTCAACTGGGACCATGCTTCATAAGAGAGACTTTCCTTCACATCGACACTCTTGAAAGGCACAACTGAAGCCGGATCACCTATGCACTTCTTCAACAAAGACACATGAAACATTGGATGCAATGATGCTAATTGTGAAGGCAAACTCATAAGACACATTACCAAAATGCCTCATAATCTAGTTAGGGCCTACATAACAGGGATATATTTCCTTTCTTACCAAACCTCATCACCCTCTTCATTGAAGAAATCTTTATATAAACCCAATCATCTACATCAAATTGAAGCTCTCTTCTCCTCACATCTGCATAAGATTTCTGTCTACTCTGGCTTGTTCTGAACTTATCTCTAATAAGTCAAACTTTTTCCATTGCCTCATGAACTGACTTGGTCCCTATCAAAGCCATTTCAACAACTTCAAACCAACCTATATGATATCTACACCTCCTACCATAGAGCGCCTCAAATGGAGCCATCTGAATACTAGAGTGATAACTACAAGTATGCAACACGGAGTCAATGCAGATATACCTTGCATCATTCTTTTCCTAGGCCGCGTCTATCTCTATGACACAAAGTAGAATCAGAATCTACTGGTCTGTTCATATTAAAAGGTGAAATTTTCTCTCCCAGCTTCGTGATACAGAGTCAACATAGAGCGGGGTAATCTTTTCTCAAACTTTCTTTTAGCATTACCATTTTCTTATTTTCTCATTTCTAAGACTCGACTTCACCTTCTATACATTTCTTCTCCATTTAGGTGTCCATTCCACACAATTTTCCTCCCACAAATACCTAATCACATCGGTTAGCAACCCAACATAACATGACCAATCACAAGTGGAGATGGCAGATTTTATTCTCAAATTTAGCTATACTATGGGTTTCACCTGGATTTTAAGCATACAAATACGCCCACAATCACCTACATAGCTGACTGGTGCCAAATGAACTGGTTCCTTAGAAAAGGATCCACTAGAACTACCACCCTTCTTGGCTTTCTTTTCTGCAGACTTAGCAAATAACTACTATTTCACACCTTATATCAGAACAAACCATCTGTAGAGTCACACATTCAGACCCTCAATAAAGTATCTATTCCTATCCTCTTCTATGGATAGTAGCTTTAGAGCATATCAGGATAAAGAGTGAAAATGAGCCTCATAAGCTGTGACAAAAAGACTCTCTTACTCAATATTAGAGTACTCATCACGTCGTTGGTCTCAAAGGGCATTACAAATGTTTTTATATCATTCTGTAAGACTCTACTAGATATGTTTTAGTACAACGAGATCGATGAATATAGAGCTCTAATGTCATATTTGTCACGATTCAAACCACCATGACTAACACCCATACCAACTTCTCTGTGGGTGAACCAATTCAACATCCTACTCATACATCATCTAATGATTCTAGACAAAATATGAAGGAAAAACAAAGATAATTCCAAGTCTCAAAACAAATCAATAAAATAACAGAAGTCTAAATTATTACTATCCCAGAATCTCAAAGTCGTCGTACTAAAACATCTTACTTAAAAGTCTAAGAGTAGAAATAACTAACTAACAAATAATAGTCTTAATGTCTAGAAAGAAACACATAATAATAAAGAAGATATGCAACAACCCGGACATAAATAACTCACCCTTAGATATGAAAATAGCGCTACAAAACATTGAGTCTCGTAAATGCTTATAGATCACATTTTGCACTAAAAAAAGTGCAAGAATAGCATCAATACAAATACTATACTCTACTAGGCATCTGATTAAGATTAGTAACGAATATATAATCACAGTCATAAAGTAAGTAGACAGGAATCACATAGTCAACACATATATTACAAGTCAAAGTTATCTCAAGTCACTAACATATTTGTGTGTAACTATAAAGGGTCTAGTCTAGACCATCTAGTCATTGACCTTCAAGGAACCGTAAGTATCCATGTACTGTACCAGCATGATAAGCAATTCAATCACACACATAACCACTCATTCATATTATCACATCAAATTCAATTCACTCATCATTCGAATAGTACATGTATTCTCATTGTATCTACATATTTTAATATGCTGGCCTCTCTAGTTACCTCTCAGATAATACAATAAGTATAGAATATTCACAAGTTTATATTTTATAAAATCACTCAAAATAGATAGCTAAAAAGTTTACATGCTCATTCATCCCATCAACACTTAATTCAATCATAAATCATATCAACTATGTATGAAGACCAATTTACTTTCTCAAATGAAGATCTTGGATATTCAAACCTACCTAATTATATTTTTTAAGAGGTCTACCTAATTATTTAAAGATTATTTCATCAAACATGAGGTTTTCATGATCAACTCAATCTTATTCTTGGAATTTTAGCTCCATCAACCTCTCTTAAGAAGTTCATATGCTCAAAGAACCCATTTTATGAGATTTTTAGATTCTCCATTACCGTAGTGAGTGGATAGGTTTATGCTAAAAGATATAATTTAATTAACTAAAATTAAAATAATGCATAATTATAATTTTCCTATATTCTACTCAATAATTAAATAACCCTAGGGTTCAAGCCATAAAGTTTCGCAAAGAACTCACTCTTCAATTTTGTGAAGAAAGTAATTAAATAAGGGAAAGATGGATTGGAAGCAATTACGTCAAGAGAGACAAGTCCTAAGTCTAGAAAACGTTGCTCCTCAGGTTCTTTGATCGAATATTCTAAGTTATGATCAAAATTGGGTAAAAACTAACTTAAAAAGTTGAGGAACTGTTTCCCAACCTTCGCTCTTGCCATTAAATCCTTCTCTATAGAGAAGTCACGTGACGTCACTGCCTTCATTATGACAAAGCCTCCCTTCGCAATTCCTCGTATATAGATTGAAATCCATATATTTAAAAAATGAGCAAGATGTAAAGATCTTACATAACAAAAACATAGTCATGTTGCTAGTTTGAATAGCTACCTTTTGAACTGAATGGAGTTGTTTTCTTGTTCCTTCTGCAATTTCTCAACATCTAATTTTCCAAAGATCATATAAGCACTTGTCCCCTCACTTATAACGATCAGGTTTATTGCTGAAAAGTTTTTATGACTGAAATGATAATCTGCGAATGAAATATTTGGTCTCTAAAATGAGGTTTAACGATCAAATTATTTATTGTCACTAACTAGTCTTTAATGATCGGGTTGAGAATCAGGTTGTTAACTTTTAACGTCAAAGCTTTTAGGGATTGGTGACGATCAATTTTTTTTTTTGTCGTTATTAATCTATAACGATTGGATTTGAACTTATAACGACTAGATTTTTTCTCACTAAAAGACATTTTGCTTGTAGTATAATGTTAGTTTGAGTAATGTAATGTGTGATATATTGATATTTGTTGTTCTTATTGACTTTTATAATGTGTTGCGTGAAAATAATTTTAGTTGACCTATGATGCCTACTAGTATGTATGTTGTACTATTACTAGTACTCTTGTTACACTTTTTGTGGGGTGTAAGTATCTTTTAGGGTGTTTAAAAGAGTGGGGATGGTGTACACTAATCGTTAGCTTTCGCCTACCTTTTTCTCCAGTGAAAGTTGTGTTTGTTACTTTCTGTTAGTACAATGTATCGAAGCTCCTACACATATTTAGACTAGGTCCTTGAGAAATGTTGAAATATTTTTGTAAATAAAAACAAGTATGTTATAAAATAAAGTATTAGAAATTAAATAACAAAGAAATGGAGAGAAAGAGTAGTAATGTTTTTCTTTCAATCTTTCAATGCATGTGTGTCTACATATAAGATGAGTATATATAGAAAGTAAGTATATGTCTAATCTGTCAAAGTCGTGAAGGAAATCTCTTAAAGTCATGATTAAATCCCTTAAAGTCATGCTTAAATCACTTAAAGTCATGAAGTGTGGATTTGCTACATAGAATCCACATTTCATTATTTACAACACTCCCCCTTGGATGTCCATGTACAAAATAAAATCTAGAAGAAGAAAATAGAGTGTACATAGTTATTCTTAATACGCATTGTTTGTTGCCTCGTTAAAAACCTTATCAAGAAAAAATCCAGTAGGACAAAAATCTTGATTAAGGAAAAAAGAGTGCAGTGCGTATTTACTCCCCCTGATGAAAACATCATTTAATATCTCAAAGGCGACGTATTCTAATTTTGTATCTCAATTTCTCAAAGGTTGAAGTTGGCAATGCCTTAGTAAACATATCTGCTTATCACTTGAGAGAACTTGTTGAACATCTATATCACCCTTCTTTTGAAGATCATGAGTGAAAAATAATTTTGGTGAAATATGTTTTGTTCTATCTCCTTTAATGTATCCCCCCTTTAGTTGAGCTATACATGCAACATTGTCTTCATACAATATTGTTGGTGTGTGTTGAGTTATTGATCTCAACCAAATGCATTATCGAGTTGCTTCATGAATGACTATTAACTCTGCATGATTTGAAGAAGTAGCAATCATAGTTTGTTTTGTTGAATGCCATGATATAGCTGTACCACCACATGTAAATAATTAAATAGCCAGTCTGCGATCGACCTTTATGGGGATCAGACAAATATCCTGCATCTGCATAACCAATTAATTGTGACTTTGATTCATTTGAGTAAAATAATCCCAAATCAATAGTCCCTCAGAGGTATCTGAATATATGTTTAATCTCATTCCAATGTCTTCGTGTTGGATAAGAACTAAACCTTGCTAACAAACTTACCGAGAAAGATATATCTGGTCTAGAATTATTAGCAAGATACATTAATGCACCAATTGCACTAAGATATGGTATTTCAGCACCAAGAAGTTCTCCTTCATTTTCATGAGGTCAAAATGGATCTTTATTAATATCAAGAGATCTCACAACCATCGGACTACTCAATGGGTGTGCTTTATCCATGTAAAATCTTTTTAATATATTCTCAGTATATATTGATTGATGAACAAATATCCCATTTTCAAAATGTTCAATTTGTTGTCCAAGACAAAATTTTGTCTTTTCGAGGTCTTTCATTTCAAATTCATTTTTCAGACATATTAATGCCTTCGAAAGTTCCTCGGGAGTCCCATTGATATTGAAATGATCAACATATACAACTATTATGACAAATTCAGATCCAGACCTTTTCATGAAGACACAAGGACAAACCGGATCATTTTTAAATTCCTCTTTTCATAAATATTCACTAAGGAGATTATACCACATTCGCCCAGACTGTTTCAATCCGTATAAGGATTTATGAAGCTTTATTGAACAATTTTTCGAGAATCATGGTATGCTTCAGACACTTTGAATCTTTTAGGAATTTTCATAAAAATATCGTGGTCCAATGAGCCATATAAATAGGCAGTGACCATGTCCATTAGGTGCATTTCAAGATTTTCATGAACTGCCAAGTTCATTAAATACCTGAAGGTAATTGCATCTACCATAGGAGAATATGTTTCTCCATAGTCAATGCCAGGCCTTTGCGAAAATCTCTGAGCCACAAGTCGTACTTTATATCTTACGACTTCACTTTTTTCATTTTATTTTCGAACAAAAATCCATTTGAACCCCACTGGCTTGAAACCTTCAGGTGTTCAGATTATTAATCCAGAAATTTCACGTTTTTCTAGTGAAAGTCAACTCTGTTTGAATTGCATCCTTTCATTTTTGGCCTATCATTTCTCCATCTATATTAATCAACAAATTTTGGTTCATGATCCTCATCTTGTTACAGTTTTTCAATAGCAACATTATAAGAAAAAATGCTATCAACCACAATATCATTTCGGTTCCACCTTTTTCCAGTCGAGACATAACTTATTGGGATCTCTTCATTTTCATTATTTTTAGATATCTCAACATTTTATGTTGTCTGATCATTTGTTATATCTTGAGGCTCTCCTTGAGCACTCGCTTTCATATTATGATCATTTTCTCCTTTTCTTTTTCGAGGATTTTTATCCTTAGAACCAATCGATCTACCACATTTTAGACGTGGTCTAGACTCATTTGCATCAACAGTTTATTCTATCGGAATATCAACTTGAACTGGAGCATTTGGAGCTGGAACATGAAATTTAGTAACCCTTGAAAGGTTAGTAAATGCATCTGGCAATTGATTTGCAATATTTTGCAAATAAATCATCTTTTGAACCTCTTGTTCACATTGATTTGTTCGAGGAACTAAATGAGATAGTGATATTGCATTCCAATCTATCTTATTTTTCAATTGCTTATGTTTTACCCCTAATATTAGGTATTCAGATTCATCAAAATGACAATCAGCAAATCTTGCTGTAAATAAATCTCCAGTCATAGGTTCCAAATATTTTATAATAGAAGGAGATTCATACCCAACATATATACCCAACCCTTTTTGGGGACCCATCTTTGTGCGTTGCGGTGGAGCAATTGGAACTTATACCGCACATCCAAAAAATTTAAGATGTGAAATATTTGGATCCTTTCCAAAAGCCAACTGTAATGGGGAGAAATCATGAAAATTGGTTGGCCTTATGCTCACAAGTGATGCTGCATGAAAAATAGCATGCCCCTATAGAGAAAGTTTTGTCCTCATTAGTAATGGTCTAGCTATCAACTGAAGACATTTAATCAATGATTCTGCTAGACCATTTTGAGTATGAACATGAGCAATCGGATATTCAACTGTTATTCCAATGGACATACAATAATCATTAAAGGATTGAGATGTAAATTCACCAGCATTATCAA
This sequence comes from Solanum verrucosum, assembly GCF_900185275.1. NCBI lineage: Eukaryota > Viridiplantae > Streptophyta > Magnoliopsida > Solanales > Solanaceae > Solanum > Solanum verrucosum. Next base: position 1,605,285 of record NW_026020215.1, read on the forward strand.
GACGATCGGTCTTTATAGTATAATCTAGAAATTTTGCTCTCAACCTTATAATTTGACCAACAATCTCGCAAAAGTCATGTTGTGAGTTGATAATAAGCACACATGTGATCATCTTGTAGATGCATCTAGCAAGACCATATAATATTTAAATGGTCCACATGAAGGGTGAATTGGTCCATATATATCACCCTGTATACGTTCCAGAAATGTAGGGGATTCAATCCCAACCTTAGTTGCTGATGGTTTAATAATCAGTTTTCATTGGGAACAAGCAACACAAGGGAGTTCTTTAGATTGAAGAATTTTCTGATTCTTCAAAGTGTGCCCATGTGAATTCTCAATAATTTTGTGCATCATATTATAATCGGGATGGCTCAACCGGTCATGCCAAATGATGAAATCATTATGATTAATAAACCTTTTATTCAGCATGACATGTGATTCAACCACATCAATACTTGTGTGGTACAACCCAGAAGAAAGTACATATAATTTTTCATGCACAAATCTTTTTCCTTCTTTTATTGTAGTAATATAAAGGTATTCAATATTTCCTTCATTAGCAGCCTCAATATGATAGCCATTTTGTCGAATAACCTTAAAACTTAACAAGTTTCTTTGAGACTTACTACAATACAAAGCATTATTAATGGTCAATATTGTTCACCCGGGTAGTAATAATGATGCTCTCCCAGAGCCCTCAATTATTTTTATACTACCGGATATTGTATTAACATTGGCTCCTTTCATAATTAAATAAGAGAAATATTTCTTTTCTCTTAATATAGTGTGAGTTGTAGCACTATCCAGAAGGCATATATCTCCATTACTCATCTTGGATCCAATTAAAGACTGAGAAATTTTATTTATCATATAAGAGACTTCGTGTTGATAACGTGTTATAAAATAAAGTATTAGAAATTAAATAACAAAGAAATGGAGAGAAAGAGTAGTAATGTTTTTCTTCCAATCTTTCAATGCATGTGTGTCTACATATAAGATAAGTATATATAGAAAGTAGGTATATCTCTAATGCTTCAAAGTCATGAAGGAATCTCTTAAAGTCATGATTAAATCCCTTAAAGTCATGCTTAAATTCCTTAAAGTCATGAAGTATGAATTCGCTACATGGCATCGACATTTCATTATTTACAACAAAGTATTGATTATTTACTTATTATGTAATCATAGGTGGTAAAAGTTTACCTATCAAATTGAAATCGAGTAGATATTCTCATGATCTGATAATATGAATCGTGACAGAAAACATCAGCAAAACAACACTCAATAATCATTTCTTGCTCTCTCTCCCCTCATGTTCTCCCTCTTCCTTCACTGTTTTAAATTTCTCCTTTCTAAATTGTATTAATTAATTTTGTTAGATTTATGTATCCTCTTAATTAGAGAAGAGTTAGTTAATTTTTAGAAAATATTTCACACTGCTAAAATAATTTTTTTAAGGATATTGTATAGCATGATTCAAGTATTATTCATCTACTACTTAAGATATTATCGTAGTCACATTTATTTAATTTTTACCAATAAGTAATTTTATTATTGTATTTTTACCATTGTTTCCCAACATTAAGTAAAGCATTGTGAATTGGGACATTGAGCTTGTGAAAAAATTTGATATGACTTTTTGGAACAATTAATTAATACTCTAGAATAAATTGCCAACTAGATTTTTGTTATGTATCTAGACTCTGGAGTCATCCTTAGAGAAATATAAATCGGGGTGTAGGGTGTTCTTCTGGATTTATAATTAAGTTAAAATTGAAATAACATTTATTAATTTAACTAAGTTCTCCTAACTAATTTTTCTTCTCTTTGAAGACTTCATCTTCCTTAAATGAATATTTTAGTTAATTATCAATCTTGGGTTATAGGTCTTGATTTGTATTTTCTGCTACCACTTTAGTAGGTATGCCTCGTTTAACATCAATGAACTGTTAATTGAACTTAGCTTGTTTACTAAACACAAGGATCACAGCATAAGGATTTTGCTTTGGTAACTCAACTTAATTACACATAAAATATATATTAAATTAATATTAATTATAAATTTAATATTAAATAATTTTTTAACATAAATTTGGCATTGTTCAAACGTACTTTATTAATTTATATGAAAATGGTCCCAATTAAGCGACAAAGAATCATTACTTTTGGTGACTAATGGTACATTGGGATAGCAAAGTTTGGACACAAAGTGGGTTATAAGGACCCATTTATATTAATTTGGTCATCCTAACATCATCATGACATGCAGAATAAAATAACAATTCACTTCCTTAAAAGAGGAAGCAGCTTATAATCAAGGGGCGTGTGTACTCAGAGATTCATCTGAATCCCTTTTCACGAAAAATTATTTTATTTATACGATAGATATTTAAACCTTCTTCAGCTAATTCATGTGTACTTCATTAGATTTTGAACTCTTTAGTAAAAAGTTTTAGCTCTGCAACTGCTTATAATGACTTGAATCTTTGATATTTTTATATGAGTGTTTTTGTTCATTTTGAAAAAATGAGGTCACCCCATGAAAGAATAAACAAATGCCAAATTCATCGGTGCCTCCTAAGTTGGTATGAAGTAATTTCACTTAGACATTTTAACTGGGAAATGTTAAAATGACACAGTGAAATTGCCTAGTTGAAATGTTTAAATGAAAATTTGTGTCAAGTTTAAAGGGCAACCGATGAGTTTGAATATAAACAAATGAAGTTAAAATGCCATATAAAAAGGAGGAAACGAAAAAGAAGAAGAAGCACAAGACTGAATTATGTCTTTCTCAATAAATATCAATTATCAAGACTATGACTACTCTTAAATCGCAGTATTTGTTATTACATTGATGTAACATTTGCTTGAATTCCTTTTCCAAATCCCTATTAAACCTTTTATTTGGCGTACTCTCCAGAGGCCAAATAATTGGAGATGCTGTAATTATTTGTAATTTAGCTAGTGTTTGATCATCAAATTTGATAAGATTTTTGAAATTTAATCTCTAATTTTTTAAAATTTTCAAAAGCAGCCTCAAATTAGGTTTAGGAGAAATTTTACTTTCACTCACAAAACTTTTAATTTTTTTTTCAAGTAAAATATATGTCTAAACACTAATTCAAGTTCCAAAAATCACAACCTAAAAATGTTTTGACTATTTTTTTTTTAACTTGAAATTTGAATTTTTGTAAATTGAAGTTGTATTTTGACATGCATTTTACTTGAAATTTTGTGTGTGGAATTAAGTTCCAAAACTAGTCTTGGAAACTTGAAAATATTTACAGATAAGATGTTCAATGAGTGATAAAATTTCATGGCGAAATAGATAATTGAAAATAAATTTTCAAATTTTGTTCTAAAATATATGATAAAACGCTAGCCTAGTTGCACAGTCAACTTTAAACTCTATCGCTAAATGGGAGCTAACAATTCATTCCTTTGTAATTCCCCTTATACAACTAATTAAATAAGCATAAGAAAATCTTGGCAGAGGATATTAACCATAGATTACAAAAGGCACAAAGTAGTTGCATTGGATAGCCAATTTACATAAGGCAATTGATTTTTGTATTGAATAACCGGCTACGTACGTATTCCTTAAAAATATCTAGTCCTATATATTGATTAAGTTTCTAAGCTAATCATCTATAACAGTATAATTAGCCGATTTAAGCTGACTAACTGCTACTAAATCTAGTCTAACTAACTATATAACATATTACAGCTAAGGCAAAACTGTAAAAGTGGTTGATTCCTCAATACCCTCCCTCAAGCTAGTGTTATGAATTATTCTTCATGCCGAGCTTGTTCATCAAGTAGGAATGATGTACATGAGTAAGTCCTTTGGAATGAACATGCACAAGGTTTTGTTGAATTCTGTCACGATCCGAATCTACACCCTAATTGAAACATGGTACTCCAAACCACGAGTGACCCAAATTAATATTTGGCATAACATATCAAAGCAAAGCATATGAAAACTTAAGCGGAAGCTGAAACATATACATTGAATGACAAAAAGATAACCCAGGCAGTAAATAGTAGTCTAAAATAGCATCTACTATTTTTGATGAAAGAATAAGTTTGCCAGGACATGGACCCCAACTACCTCAAAATTAAAGACAAAATAAAAGAAAGACTAATAAACTAAATCCATAGAGTCCCCAAATGAGGAGAACTCACCAAATGCCGACTGGAAGTGTTGCAACCTAACTAGCCACAAGTCTAAGAACATGCGCCGGAATCTACAACATAAAAGAATGCAGCACAGAGAAAAAGTATGCAGCCGGTACATGGAATGTACTGAGTAGGTAAGGGACACTAGCATAATCATATAAAATGAAATATACAAGGAAAGGGAGACAAGTTTTCCAAGATCCTATACATAGCGAAAGAATTGAAGGAAAAACAGTTGGAGTCCATGAATAACTATCATTAAAAGATAATCTTCTTTCAAAATCACATATATATATAGTTGAGTCTAACTCAGTAGCCTTGCATAATCATATACATAAAATAACATACTTAAAATGAACCATATAAAATTAAGAGAATATCGTAAAAATGTGCATAAACTGGGGAATTTCGTATAACCAACATACATCATGTTATTGGGAGATTTGTTGGGTATTAATTGCCCTGAATTTCTTACCATAAATAGGTTTTCTTTTTTCTCAAAGGAAAACATAAAGTTTCCATATTTGGCTAGTCCTTTATGTTAGCCTCATAAGATCCTGATTTTGATAAACGACAATTAACAAATATATGATCTACTCGCACGAAATCAAGGAAATCAAAAAGGAAGGAAATCACACATATCACATGGCAGTTTGTGAAGCAATACAAAAAAGGGAGAAGCACATAATCAAATCAAGATAGCCAAAATCCTAGCCATGATTCATGAAGCAACGCACAAAAGGCAATGAAACTCAAGTCAAGCAATGCAATACCTAATGAAGGAAAGAGACAATCAGTTCTTCAATCAAGAAAGAATATATTCTGAAGATCAACTAGATCAGCCAAGATTCAACATCATAAGGAGATCATAAAACAAAGGAAGAAATCGATTTGCTCATGCACATATATGATATGGACATGACTCAGCAAATCAATCAAAATAAATCAAGGACTCAATCAAAGATCCTTGATTTAAACACCCTTGGGTTTCCGTAAAAGAGCAGTCCTCCAAAACTATATAAACCTCTCTTAGCCTTAGTTGTGAAGTACACACTTCACTTGAACTTGTACTATTGTCTTCTGTTGTCTTTCATAAAAGCATTGTATTCTCGTGAGTATACAACTAAAAAAGAAAAGAGAAAGAAGAATCTCAGTGTAGGTTATACAAGTAGAGGTTGTGTCAAAGTAGAAGTTCTAATTTGCACATCAGACAAGATTTATAGTTGACATACTTTTTACTACCCAAGTTCTCTTCAAGCTCTTAAGAAAACCCTTGAAAACCAAGAGGACTGGAAGTAGACATCACACCAGTGTTCTGAACTAGTATAATACTCTTTGAGTCGTTCACTTACTGTACTTACTATCACTTTATACTTGTGTTACTAACTTGCAGGTAAGTCGACTAAAGGAATTTTAATTCATCCCCCTTTTGACTTTCAATTGGTATCAAAGCAGGTCTCACAGATAAGAAGTGTTTGACCACACGTGAGCAAAGATCCATGGAAAACTATCAAATTCCCGAAGTTCTACTTCAAGACGGACATTCCTCAAACCACCCACCCTACTTCAACGGTCAACACTACTCTCACTGGAAAGATAGGTTCAAAATCTTCGTGACTTCAAACGATGTACATACATGGTTTGTAATAAAGAAGGATCCAAATACTATTCCCGTACTCACTGGAAAAGACACTACTAACAAACCTTTCGATCCATAATCCTTTGATGTTACAAAGGAACAACAAGAGGTAATTCACACTAACACTAGAGCTATAAGTTTGTTGTATTGTGCAGTCAGCAGAGCAGAATATGAAAAAATCTCAACATGCGAAACTGCAAAAGAAATGTGGGACAAACTTGAAGTAACGTATGAAGGAACCAATAAAGTTAAAGAAGCTCGGATCAGTTCACTAGTCAACGAATATGAGTTATTCAAAATGGCAGAAAATGAGAATGTGGATGACATGTTCTCAAGGTTCAACAAAATTATTTGCGAACTCAAATCTCTAGGAATGGTATACTCTAACGGATTACAAGTCAGGAAACTCATCAGAAGTCTTCCCAAAGCTTGACAAACTAAAGCTGTTATTCTTGAAGATGGAGATCTGCAAAAAATGACCTATGATGAACTTCGTGGAAACTTGATGGCATACAAGCAGAATCATATTAACAGATACAATAAAGATGAAAAAAAAGAAAATTGTCATCTTTACTATTGGAACAACTGAAGTCGAGGAAGAAGATGATGAATATCAAAGTGAAGGAATGACTTTTATAAAAAAAGGAGTTAGAAAAATGCTCAAACAAAGAAGGCAAAGGCCTCAATTGGACTATAAAAACAATGGATATTAAAGAAATAATGATAGATGCTATTATTGTGGAAAACCAGGACACATCAAACAGAACTGTCCAGAACAAAAAAAGAGAAAAAAAATCAGAGAAATGAAGATCCAAAAAGTCTCAGAGCTTGGAGCCAAGGAGAAACATCTGAAGCTGATCATGATGAAACTACCAACATGTGTTTCATGGCACTAGGTGAAACAAGTGAGGTAAGAACATTCAATTGTTCAAAATGTAATGACTTACAAAACTCTTTGGATATGGTTATTGATGAATTGCATAAAGTAATCGATGAATACAATAAAATCGCTCAAGAAAAGGAGTGACAAATACTTCTAGAAGCAAGTAAAATTAAAGTCGACTTACTAGAAGAGGAACTAGTGGAAGTAAAGATGCAACTCAATAGCATAAAAAAAATCTCCCAGCCATAGCTCCATTAGATCTAACAGGTCTAATCTTAACCTTATTAGAAATTCCCCTAACCATGGTTCCATTGGATTTAACAGATCTTTCTCCCCATTGCATCATGTTGAAACTTTTGTTAACTTGTCCTGTTATACTTGTGGTGACATTGGTCACAAATCATTTAATTGCAGGAAATTCTCTTCTGAAAAATGTATTTGGAGACCAAAAGTTGTGAATTCTAACCCTCAAGGACCCAAAAATACGCAGGTACCTAAAAGAAATTAATATACTTGTTTTGCATGAGTAAACCAAAAGAAGCTACAAAAAGGGAATGTGGGTAATAGACAGTGGTTTCTCCAGACATATGTGCGAAAATAAATAAAATTTCAAAACTCTTAACAAAATCGACAGAGGATATGTACGGTTCGGTGACAATGCAAAAGGAGAAGTAGTAGGAGTTGGATCAATCACTCTTAGTTCATCATGTGTTCTATCAAAAGTTTACCTGGTGGAGGGACTTAAACAAAACCTGCTTAGCATCAGTCAACTATGTGATGTTGGATACAAATTCTAATTCAACGCTACAACTTGCACCATCAGTCATGCGACTAAGGATGTCACAATTGTTGGAGACCGTATGATAATATCTATATTCTAAGCAGCGTCGACTTGCCAATGCTTATGTGTCTAACTGCAGTTTCAAATAATTCTTGGCTATGGCATAGAAAACTTGGCCACGCAAGGATGCATGGCTTAGAAAAGTTGTCCAGACTTGAACTAGTCATTGGGCTTCCAAAGCTAAAATTCAAAAAGGACCATATATATGACGCATGTCAGCTTGGTAAGCAAACTCCTTCTTCTTTCAAGGTCAAGGATACTGTAAGTACCACTAAACCTTTGCAACTGCTACATATGGATCTCTTTGGTCCCACTCGAACTGCTAGCATTGGTGGTAAGAAATATGTGTTCGTCATCGTTGACGACTTCACAAGATTCACTTGGGTAATTTTATTATCTCATAAAAATGAAACTTTCTCTAACTTTGAAGTGTTTTGTAGAAAAGTCCAAAGAGAAGCATGATATTTCATTTCCATAGTTCATTGCGATCATGGAGGAGAATTTGAGAATAAAGAATTTGAGGAATTCTGTGATAAGAATGGATTCACCCAAAATTTCTCATCTCCTAGATCACTTCAGCAAAACAGTGTGTTAGAAAGGAAAAATCGTTCATTACAAGACACCGCCAGAACCATGATTCTTGATCGAAATCTCCTTGATAATTTCTAGGCTGAAGCAGCAAGTACTGCCTGCCATATTTTGAACAGATGCCTCATCAGACCTATTTTAAAGAAATCTCCATATGAGTTATGGAGAGGTAAGAAGCCTAATATAAACTATTTTCACCCCTTCGGATGCAAATTCTTCATTTATAACAATGATAAGACAAATCTAGGTAAGTTTGATCCAACAAGTGATGAAGGTATATTCTTAGGTTATGCACGAGTTTTTAATAAAAGAATTTTAAGTGTTGAAGAATTTGTTCATGTTGTTTTTATGATAGTAACCCTAGGATGCAGGATGTTGATTCTATAGATGATGAAACTACCCCCACATTGAACACTGAGAACCTCTCAAATACTTCTGATCAAATAACAATAGAGGAGCTAACTACTCCAGAATCGGAGTTGGCTAGCTCAGCTGGAAAGACAGGCCTATAGAATGGAGACACAACACCAGTTATCCAAATCACTTCATCATGGGAAGCCAACAGACTCAATACAAACCAGAGCTCCGTTGAAAAAACAAGAATCCATAGCACTCATCTCTCATATTGAACCTAAATATATAAATGAGGCGATGGAAGATGAATCCTGGAAACAAGCAATGAAAGAACTAGATCAATTTGAAAGAAACCAGTTATGGATTCTCACTGAAAGGCCAAAAAATTGTTCCGTAATTAGAATCAAGTGGATGTTTCGAAATAAGCTAAATGAAGATGGAAAAGTCATTTGTAACAAAGCAATATTGGTTGCTCAAGGATACCCTAAACAGAAATGTATTGATTACGATGAAACTTTTGCTCAGGTAGCAAGGTTAGAATCTATTCGAATTTTGCTGGCATATGCATCTTTTAAGCATTTTAAACTTTTTCAAATGGATGTAAAAAGTACCTTTTTAAACGGTTTCATAAAAGAAGAAGTTTTTGTCAAACAGCCCCCCAGGTTTGAAAATCCATCTTGTCCATACTTTGTTTATAAACTTTCCAAAGCGCTTTATGGTCTCAAACAAGCTCCCAAAGCTTGGTATGAGAGACTTAACACCTTTTTACTTCAAAACAATTTTCAAATGGGGAAAATTGACACAACACTTTTCATTCAAAGATCCGCTATATATATTCTTATAGTTCAAATTTATGTTGATGATATTATCTTTGGAAGCTGTAACCCCTCGTTGTGTGAGAATTTTGCAAATCTTATGAAAGGAGAATTTAAAATGAGTCTAATGGGAGAACTCACATTCTTCCTCGGATTACAAAACAAGCAGTCAACTAATGGAACTTCCAATCAGACAAAATATACCAAAGAACTAATTAAGAAGTCCTGCCTTGAAAAAGAAAAAACCTTCGAAACTCCTATGAGTCCTTCCACCTGCCTTGAAACAGATGCACCAGGGAAAGATGTGGCTAAAAAAATGTATCGAGGAATGGTTGGATCACTACTATATCTCACTGCAAGTTGACCAGACATCATGTACAGTGTATGCAAATGTGCAAGGTTTCAATATTCCCCAAAGGAATCATATCTTACTGCAGTAAAATGAATCATTTGCTATTTGATTGGAACTACATAATTAGGGCTACAGTACCCCACTCATCCCATTTTGATTTAATTGGCTACTCATATGCTGATTTTGTAGGTGATAAAAATGATCGAAAAAGTACAGTGGAACATGCCAAATTTTGGGTCAATCTTTAATTTCCTGACACAACAAAAAAAAAAAACTTTCGTCGCACTATCTACTACGAATTATGAATACCTAGCCGTGGGGAGATGTGGTACTCAATTATTATGGATGATGCATAAATTACTTGATTTTGATTTATTGTATGAAGTTGTTCCTATTTTTGCAATAATGCTAATGCTATTAGTCTTTCTAAATATATTGTGCATCATTCCAGTGTTAAGCATATTGTCATTAAGCATCATTTTATTCGAGATCATGTTGAAAATGATGATTTTTCTTTAGAATTTGTTGATTCTGAAAATCAATTAGCTGATATTTTAAAAAAACCATTGCTTGAAGAAAGATTTTGTTTCCTTCGTAATTGTCTTGGTATTACCTTGTTTGCTCCACAAATTTTTGTGTGATTGTTTTTCCTTTTACGTGTTGTTTTAATTTCTATCTGCCTAGTTTACCGCTCTCATTATTACTCTCTGCATTTTTCTCTTCCCAGTAAACCCTTCTCATTCCAAAATTTTAAATCTTTTCCTTTCTGACTTTTTCTCTGAAACCCCTCTTTTCCCTTTTCTATTTCATTGGCCTTCTCCTTCTTCCCTCTTCTCATTCTTACCCTGCCACAAACTCGATCGATGGCTTCTCTCAAAAGCTCTTATCATCATTCTTCTAGTTCCCCTAAAGTTCTCTGTCATATGATTCGTTTTATGACTTAATGGTTTCTCCTTCTCCGTTCTTTATATGAAAAGCACCTGCAGTCAAAAAGAAGGGGCAAAAGAAAGCCCGACCTAGTACTTCTGGAACTCTATCTCCCGAGGACATGCAACTCTTCTAGGTTGTTGAACAAAAGATCAAGTATGATAAATTCAAATCTCGTCCTATTGTTCCTGGGCGATCAATCTCAGTCAGTTGAAGGAATCTCATTGTCTGATAAGTTATTTTCTAAAAGGTCAGAAGTTTTATGTGTTGTTCAATATTTATGGTCTTGAATTATTTGAAGAAGCCGTTAGATTATTCTACGCAAATCTCTTATATCTAATGATAGTGGTGAACTGGAAACCCTGGTCATGGGAAGTCATATTATTATTAATGAACTCTTGTTTGAGGATCTGTTTGGGACTAAGTTTTTTGGTGTAATTCCTTATATGAATGGTGTTTGTCCTGATGACTCCGAGGTGTCTCTGGAAGGGGCCAAAAATGTCGTGGCTAAACCAAGTGTTGACCTATCTGATTTTTTACCTTTATCTCTCTGTTTTGAACATCGCATTCTTGCACATATTATTGCTACTACATTCATTCCAAGGAAAGGTTCCTTGAGTAGCATCCCTACTCAGGATGTGTTTGTTCTCTACTGTTTATTGAAAAAGTATCGCATTCACTGGGCAATGTGGTTCAAGGAGTATATGATGGAAAGTGTTGAGGACTCGAATGCATCTGCTAGTTTACTATATGGACTTCTCATCTTATGAATTTTGGTGGACCGTGTGGTAGATCTTTCAATGTTCAAACCCACTTAAATAAATGCCACCTATGACTCTCACACCTTCTCCAGTATGGGGTATGTGCAGGTAGGAGAAAAATGGGTCAAGAAGGACTCAATTCAAGCCAGAGCAGATGCTGTCAAGCCAACAAAGATCTCCGTTGGGTTGGCTACCTTATTCTCGAAAGATACTGATGAACTCAAAAATCATATTCTTGTTGTCGAAAGAGGACTGGAATCTCTTCAAGACGTTGTGAAAAAGTTGTTTCGGATCCTGAAGGACACTAGCACATACGTGGGTAAGTTGCACATTGTGATGACACGTATTAAGCAAGAAGGGATCGTTATTGTCAAAAAGCTCATCCAAAAAGTTGACTCTCTCAAGAGTGGAGTCAACTCCTCCAACAATGATCTTGCTGTTTCAGTGCAAACCTCTTACTCCAGCCTGTCTAGAGGGGCAGAACGCTCCTACAACTCCTTTTGTGGGAAGGCTATCAACACCCTCAAATACTTTCTGGTGACCGCTAGACTCTCTTTATATCCTACTTTTGCTTCCTACTTTTGAAAAATATTTCAATAGGGTCTATCCCTATCTCTAACTCTTCTTTTGAACTGTATATTGAGGGATATCTTCCCTCCTAAACTGCTACTCCTAGTTTTCCTTGCCTCCTTTAGTTCTTCAGTGTTGCATTACTTGTTCTTTCCTTTTTGATTATTCTAAAGGGGGAGACTAGCCCCACAATTCTTTAAACATAAGATAACAAAGACAGGGGGATCAACATGATATGATGAGCACTCCAAGACTCTACTACTAAAAAGGGAAGTTTTCATTATAGCCTGCACCATCTGAAAAAATAATAAAGATGGAATTGTGAAAAATTAATTGTCATTATCAAATAGGGGGAGATTGTTAGCCTCATAGGATCCTGATTGTGATAAACAAAAATTGACAAATATATGATCTACTCGCTGGAAATCAAAAAGGAAGGAAATTATGCATATCACAGGGCAGTCTGTGAAGCAATACAAATAGGGGGAGAAGCACAGAATCAAATCAAGATAGCTAAAATCCTAGCCATGATTCATGAAGCAACGCACGAAAGGCAAAGAAACTCAAGTCAAACAATGTAACACCTAAAGAAGGAAAGATACAATTTGTTCTTCAATCAAGAAATAATATATTCTGAAGATCAACGAGATCATCCAAGATTCTAGATCACAAGAAGATCATGAAACAAAGGAAGAAATTCATTTGCTCATGCACATATCTGATATGGACATGACTCAGCAAATAAATCAAAATAAATCAAGGACTCAATCAAAGATCCTTGATTTAAACACCCTTGTGTTTCCATAAAAGAGAAGTCCTCCAAAACTATATAAACCTCTCTTAGCCTTAGTTGTGAAGTACACACTTCTCTTGAACTTGTACTATTTTCTTCTGTTGTCTTTCATAAAGCATTGTATTCTCGTGAGTATACAACTGAAAAAGGAAAAGAGAAAGAAGGATCTGAGTGTAGGTTATACAAGTAGAGGTTGTGTCAAAGTAGAATTTATGATTTGCACATTAGACATGATTTAAAGTCGACATACTTTGTACTTCCCAAGTTCTCTTCAAGCTCTTAAAGAAACCCTTCAAACCCAAGGGGACCGGAAGTAGACACCACACCAGTGTTCCGAACTAGTATAATACTCTATGAATCATTTACTTACTACACTGACTATTACTTTATACTTATGTTACTAACTTGCAGATAAGTCGACTGACCAATATAGGAAGTCGACTGACCAATACAGGAAGTCGACTAAAGGAGTATTAATTCACCCCCCCCCCCCCTTCTTTTGACTTTCACTTTATTGTAGGAAAAGGATTAGGACTCTATAAATAGATGCTTATTCCTTCTAACTTAATCATCATTTACAATGTAGTCCTAAGGTCTTTGAGAGTTTTGGTTAGGAGGAGAATTTGTGGGACACAAGTGATATGCTATCAGTTTTGTGAACCACCCATGTATTCCGAGTGAATTGGTTGATGTTATTTCTCTCTATATTTTGGATTCTCATATTTATATAGTGGATTGCTCATATCCTCTGTCGATGTAAGTCGATTGACCAAACCACATTAAACCTTAGTGTTTTTTTGTATATTTCTCATTTATCTTCTTACTCATGGTCTTTCCAGGTTTGCTTTATTAGCTTCTGCATGACACCTAATTATTTATGTCATAACAAGTGGTATCAATGCTAGGTTCAATGTTGTAGTCAGGTTGGATGGGTCAATGACGGAGCTAGGTCCAATGGTGTAATGATGGAGCCATGTTCAATGGTTCGATAATCGATGATTAAACCAGGTTAATAATTGGGTGTTCATCTTGGTACGTGGGTGTAGTTATAGCCGCAACCTATTTGACAGTAATGAAGATTTTTTGGGGAAATATTTTCAGAGAGGTTGAAGGAAAAATTCAGTGTAATTCGCCATTTTTTAAGAAAAGAAAAGCAGGGTAGAAAGTCTTGCTTACTTGTGTCGAGACATTGATTTTGTAGAGGAGATTATGGATAGGAGATGCAACCTGTTGAAAATTATGTGAAGAAGGTGGAACAAATTTATTTTGTCAGAAATTCAAACCAATGGGGAGATTTGTTAGGTATTAATTGTCCTGAATTTCTTACCATAAATAGGTTTTTCTTTTTCTAAAAGGAAAACATAAAGTCTCCATATTTGGCTAGTCCTTTTCTTGTAGAAAAAGGTTTAGGACTCTATAAATAAAGGATTGTTCCTTCTAACTTAATCAGTATTCATCATGTAGTCCTAGGAGCTTTGAGAGTTTTGGTTAAGGGGAGAATTTATGGGACACAAGTGATATGTTATCACTTGTGTGAACCTCCCATGTATTCCGAGTGAATTGGTTGAGGTTATTTCTTTCTATATTTGATACTCTCATATTTATATAGTGGATTTCTCATCTCCTTTGTAGATGTAGGTCGATTGACTGAACCACGTTAAATCTTTATGTCTTTTGGTATATTTCTCGTTTGTCTTCTTACTCATGGTCTTTCAAAGTTTGTTTTGTTAGCTTCCGCATGACACCTAATTATTTAAGTCATAACACATGTGAGCCCATGATGCCCAACTTATAATCTCAGTTAGAAGGTTGCCCTATACCTTGCTAGAGTATAAAATCTATCTATCTATGTGGATCCACTAATCTAAACCTCTCAGGGCTAAATAAAGTTGTCTGACAAAGTGGTATACTCAAATCCTATGGTGGCACGTAGTTATGGGACTTGGATTTTCTAAACTCGTGTCTTCTCAGTACTAAATAGTCCTCCCAAAATAACACACATACATATGAATGCTCACAAATATAAAGAATATCTATCTATCTAAATCATATATGAAACTAAACTCAAAATACATTTAAGATAACCTGTATTGAGGTTAAGATTCATATCATGCAAATTCTTATACTTGAAGATCATAACTGTTTTAAATGACTAAAGAAATCATGCTTCATCAGTAAATGAGGTTTTAAATGCTAAAATAAATTAAAAGAAACATAAGTTTGTGAGGAAAATCATAGTTCATAGGAAAACCCTAACTTTTATCCACATAGTTTCACTAAATCCTTGAAATTAAAATACTTTAGGCATGAGAATGAAGGGAAACTCTCAATTGATTCCCTTAGACTCACCATGAATCTTGAAGAAATACCATAACTTGATGAAGAACGATCAAGTAGTGGATATTGGTACTGTCACTGCACAGCAAGCAAAGGGTTTATAGCACGCTAGGCTAGCTAAGAAAGGTATTCTATCTTTCTCTTAGAGATTATTGGTTTTCTTGCTCCCGCTTCCTCATCTACGCTCATCAAGCCAACTTTTCCGTTCTAATACTCTATCTGAGAGTTCTCAGTATTTATCAAATCTGTTCTTATCTAACGGAACGCTATTGGACTTAGAGGCGATTAGAACTTCTAGAATATGAGAAAAAGTTGCCTACGCTGAAGATCTTATATTATAGAATTCATTATCTTAATATAAGATACTAAATACTTAAAAGTTAATGGATAAATCTGAAATCCAGTCAGATATTTCAGATAACATGGCTAAGCAAGAGACAAAGGTATATTGTTCAAAAAATATGTGGAACTAATTTCATATATTCCTGAATATCATATATATGATTGAATAAATTTATGTTAGTTATTATGTATTAGAATTATTTGAATCATGATTTCTAGTTTATTAGCACACTGGAAACAGGGAGAAAACTTCTATACTATGCCAACCTAATGTTGAAACCGGTAGGCGAGGAAGCCGTTTAGAGGAGTAAACAAAGTTGAGGCGCTGATAAGAAGGAAGTATCCGCTAAAGTACGATGCTAGTAGTGACAGGAAAACATGATAAAGATAATCTAGTTCATAATGATCTAATATGAATTTAATCAATTATGAATATGATAGGAAGGAATAATTTGAAATAAAAAATCTGCATGATAAAGAACATGACTACTTACCTTCATAATGAAATGATAAAAAACTACGAAACTTTAATATTATATATACTTAAAGATATAAAAATAATTGAATTAAGAAGAATCATATGGGAAAAAATATTTAATGATAACGAACCAGAAGATATATTGAACCAACAATGGTATGAAATAGACTTACATGATTTAGACTGCGAAAGAATAGAATGGTACGATTTAGAAATAAACTCAAACTAAAATGAACTACAAATATTTACAATATTGGACAGAATCTATGGAAGATATAAAACTATTAGAGCAATTAATGGAGGAAAATTTATATATGTACCAAAGAACCGAAGATATGTTATATCTAGAATATATCATAAATAATATTAAAGAAATATTCAGATTAAAACAACTATCGGAAGAATATTACAATAAATATTATTACATTTTACCATGAATTTTACACTACCAAAAAATAACATTAAAGAGATATCAAGATTAAGACACTTAACAAAAAATATTATAATAAAATCTTTAAAATAAAATACTCACCTACCACACTACCATCTACCACACTACCACTTTCATGAATTCACCAACTACCAGTTCCGCACCGAAAAATGGTATCAGAGCTATGGATAATAAGAAACACGGTAAGAAACATATGAGTAGAAAATTAAGAAAAATAAGAAAAAAATTAAACAAATTATATCCGGAATATAAACAACTTAATATCACAAAGAGTGATAACGAAAAATTAGATCAAATAATAGATAATATATCTAAAATAGAATATAAATATATTCAATACTTAAAAATACAATGAATAACAAGAATACGACTATAGACAAAAACTTAATGAAATAATTATAGCAAAACGACAAGAATTATAACATAGGCAAAATAGACTTAACAATAATATATTCGCCGGAATTTGTCATAAATCTATAATAGCACAAAGAAAGACTATTTTATATCTAGAAATACAAATAAATAACTTAGAATATAAACTACAACATAATTTATAAATGAATAAAGAAGAATACGCAATAGATGAAAAAACATATGAAAATTATGACGGATTAAAAATAAAGATAATATTTTCTAATCTAGGAAGAAGATATAAGAAAATAGGTAACAATATAAGTTTAATGTTAGAGAGAGAAACGATAAAACTAGAAGATAGTTTAACTGCTATGATAAGAATAACAAAAGAAAATGAAGAAATAGATAGAAAAACGGAAATTGAAAAAATAAAACAATAAGCAAAAAAGGAAGTACAACAATTAGAAGAAGTAAAACATACCAAAATAATAGAGCTAGAAAAAGACTAGCAATATTAAAAGAAATGTATGAAATAAAACAAAAAGAAAAAGAACAAAAAACGAAATTAACAAATGAGATAATTAAATTTAAAGAAAAATTGCAACTAGAAGATGAAATAGAAGAAAAAAAAGAAAATGATAATCTACCCGAAGTAAGAATTGATGAAATAAACGACGATGATCTAGAACAACATTCGGAAACTAGCGAAACATATAAGGAACTTTTAGCAAACATAGATAATACAAAGAATTTAGAAGTAAATACAGAAGACGTAGACATGGATGAAAAACCTAGCACATCAGGAGTAAAAAACCCAAAAAAATTTAATCCAAAATATTATAATGAAAATTATAAACAATATGATAAAGAAAAAACTACATGGGATAAAAAATTAAGTAGAAAATGGACGCCTAAACCAATAACTGGACAACATGATTTTTTAGATTTAGATTGTGTAGCAGATATAAATAAAACAATCCAATTATGGATAGGATACATATCAAAACAATTAATAGATAACAAGATAGTAATAGCAGAGGCATCATGATACATAGAAAGAACACTTATATGAACAATAAAATTATGGTTACAAAATTTAACAAGTGAAAGCTTAACAATTTTAAGAAATAATAAAAAATTTGATGGTGAAATAGCCACTACAACCATGGAAATATTATATAAATACGAAATAGCTATAAGAAATGAATTTAGTAGTATGACAACAGAGGTAGAAGAACAAAATAAAGAAAAAATCATAAATCGAAATCTAATGACAAAATTAGCAATATGTAATATGTGTTACATAGATGAATATACATGTGCATTCAGAGATACTATTATAAAGGAACATATAGCATAGAAGAAAGTAAAGAAATAAGAAAATTATATTTTACAAAATTACCAGAACCTTTTAATTCAAAAGTAATAAAAAGTTGGAATGAAGCAGAATTAACAGATACCTTAGGAGCTAGAATAAAATTCTTACAACGATGGTTTATGGAACTATGTGAAAAACATAAAGAAGAAATAAAAATGGAAAAAATATTAGTAAAAAACTTGGCATGCTGCAAAAATAAGACAGCACCTCAATTTGGTTGTACGGATAGGTATTATAAAAATAAAAAGAAATATAATAAAAAATACAGATCAAAATATAAATATAAAAACCAAGAAGAAGGTACTATGTAAAAAATTACAAAACCAAAAGACCATATAGACCAAAAAGAAAACTAACGGAATGTACTTGTTATAATTGTGGAAAATTAGGACATATAGCTAGAGATTGTAAATTACCAAAAAATTCAAAGAAAAAACAAATATCAGAAATAATAATAGACGATGAAAAATATACGCAGATAGAATACATATATTATGAATTAGAAAGTGAAGATAGCATTTATGAAATATCAGAAAATGAAATAGATAATGACACAAAAATAGAATCAGATAATGAATTCTATAATATAACAAATGACTGAAGCAGACATACAAATAATAAATAAAGAAGAACATCAAGACGAAGAATCTTTAGAACAAAAAAAATATTTGATAATAGTATATTTGAACAAATAAAAGGAAAAGAATTAGACCTAAGCGTAGCAAAAATATTCGAAATACCAACAATAAGAAACTGGTTTAAACGACAAAAAGAAGAATATTATGTAGTAAGTCAAAAAGAGCATATCATAGATTGCAAATACACTAAAGGAAAGGCCAAAATACCAATTATAAATAAACGAATAATAAATAAAGAAATACAAGATATTAAGGCTAAAAATCCAATTAAATATGTACATTTAGGAGGAACAAAAATATTAATAAAAGCATGTTTTAGAGAAGGAATAGATAAACCCATAGAAATATACTTAGCGGATGATAGAATTATACAACCCATAGAAAAAAGTATAATAAGTGTAGTAAGAGGTAACCTCATATACCAAAAATTTAAGTGCTAACTACTCAGTAGCAATAAATGACAGAAATATAGATAAATCACTAGTATTATACTGACGAATGTCAGGAATAGAACTAGCCCCAGGAAGTAAAATATTTATAGCTAGATGTAAAAATTTATATTTTCTGACAACAAAACATAAAATAACAGCAAAAAATAAAATAGATAAAATAAAAATAGAAGATCCCTTTGAAAGAATAGTTACAGTTATAGATAAAAACGATTATAGTTATAATGAAATTGATATAGAAGAAGATTTAGAAATAGTAAAAGAAAGACTAAGCACATCGAAAAGAATAAACAATGAGATACCCCAAATATCATCAAAAATGAGTACATCAAGGAGAATAGATAAAAACCCCACAAAAATCAATGGAAGAAGATATAAAACCACATCATTACTACATAACGGGAATAATAGAACAACGAAAATATTTAATATTAATAGATACAGGACGAGAAGAAAACTATATTACAAGAGAATTAGTGACGGAAGATGAAATAATAACTATTGAGCAATCATGCCCCGAACTACCAAAAACATTAATGTATACCAAAGAAACTACAGAAAAGGAAATAATCATTGGAGGAGTACCAATAGTGATAAAATTTAAAATATATCAAGGAAATGAAAATATCATTTTAGGAATAAAATGGCTAGAACAAGTAAAAACCATATAATCTAGAAGACAAACAGTTAACAATAAATTATGAAAATAAAAGAGTAATAATAAAAAGGACTTTAGTATAGTAAAAATATGAAAATATATATACTTTGCAAAGATAATAATAGAAGGATATTACAACCGATATTGTACACCAATGATAGATACGGGCGCAGAAGCTAATATATGTAAATACAATTGTTTACCAGAAGATAAGTGGGAAAAATTAAAATCACCGATAGTAGTAACATGATTTAATAATGAAGGAAGCATGATCACATATAAGGCAAAAAAATAAAAATACAAATATGGGATAAGATATTAACTATAGAAGAAATATATAACTTTGAATTAACTACAAAAGATATGCTATTAGGAATGCCATTTTAGAAAAATTATACCCACATATAATAACAAAAACACACTGGTGGTTCACAACACCGTGTAAACAAAAAATAGGAGCAAAAAGAGTAACTAATAAAAAACGAAAAACAACAGAATGGATAAAAGGAAGTGAAAAAATTACACAAAAATTAGAAAATATAAAAGAAGAAGACCCTAAAATAGAATTAATTATATTCTCTATAGATAAAGTAAAAATAATTCAAGATAAGTTGGAATTATTATATAGTGAGGATCCTTTACAAGGATGGGAGAAACATAAAACAAAAGTAAAAATTGAGTTAATTGATAATAATAGTATAATAACCCAAAAACCATTAAAGTATAATTTTAATGATTTAACCGAATTTAAGATACATATAGATGAATTACTAAAAAAAGGATATATACAAGAAAGCAATAGTAAGCACACAAGCCCGTCATTGATCGTAAATAAACATAGTGAACAAAAAAGAGGAAAAAGCAGAATGATTATTGATTATAGAAACTTCAATGCAAAAACTAAAACATATAATTATCCGATACCAAATAAAATACTAAAGATAAGACAAATACAAGGATATAATTATTTTAGCAAAGTTGATTGTAAATCAGGATTTTATCACTTTAAACTAGAAGAAGAATCTAAAAAACTAACAACATTCACCGTACCACAAGGATTTTATGAATGGAATGTATTACCATTTGGATATAAAAATGCATCAGGTAGATACCAACACTTTATGGACAATTACTTTAAACAAATAGAAAATTGTGTAGTGTACATTGCTGATATATTATTATATTCCAAGACACAAGATGAACATATAAGATTATTAGAAAAATTTATACACATCATAAAATATTTAGGTATAACCCTAAGTAAAAAGAAAGCAGATATAATGAAAAATCAAATAGAATTCCTAGGAATACAAATTGATAAAAACGGAATAAAAATGCAAACACATATAGTACAAAAAATAATTAACTCAAATGAACAACTAGACACAAAAAAGAAATTACAATCATTCTTAGGACTAGTAAATCAAGTAAGAGAATACATACCAAAATTATCAGAAAATTAAAAACCATTACAACAAAAATTAAAGAAAGATATAGAATATCAGTTTGATAAAAAAGACCAAACACAAATACAAAAGGTAAAATTATTATGTAAAAACTTACCTAAACTATATTTTCTGGATGAAAACAAAAAAATTACTTATATAGTAGAATCAGATGCGAGTGAAAAAAGTTATGGAGGAATATTAAAATACAGATATGATGACAATACGATAGAACATCATTGTAGGTATTATTCAAGAACATTTAATAATACAGAAATAAAATGGGAAATAAATAGAAAAATTATATTCAGTGTATAAGTGTTTATTATCATTTGAACCATATATTATATATAACGAATTTATTATAAGAACAGATAATACACAAGTAAAATGGTGGCTAACAAGAAAAATACAAGATTTGGTAACAACAAAAGAAATAAGGAGATTGGTATTAAATATATTAAATTTTACATTTATAATTGAAGTAATAAAAACCGATAAGAATGTTATTGCAGATTACCTATCACGACAAAGCTACTCAGACTGAGACTGAGGAAGAAGATACAATCGAAAAGATACTCAAAGCTATTACTACACTTTGTACAAAAGTGGATAGTATGGACAACGAGATACAAAAGCTATAGACTAATGAAGATAATCTGAAGTCTAAAGCTAGTCAGCAGCATGACTGTAAAAATGCGGAGCTACGTCGATCGGAAGACGGAAAAAACCCAGAGCTAAAAGGAGACGATGGGAAACTCCTTAAAACCCATAATGTTTGTTTAAATACAGTTGCAGGTATAAGCAAACAAGTTAGCGATAAACAACATAAAAATGCGAACTTAAACCAGCTATTCGCAAAACCATTTCCCAAAGGACACCTAGACATATGTCCATAGAACCACAAACATCTACATATGCAGATAGTTTGCAAAACCAAAATGAGAAAAAGACATATAACTACATCACACGAACCTTTATCGAAAAATATACACAAAATCCAAACTTATTTAAACCGGCAACCCCATATCAACTACAAAAGAACCAAACCAAGATTATTTGACACAAAAGTTACAAGGATATAACAAGTTAATTGCACGGCCAAAAACTAATGCTAATTTAGTAAGAACATGTTACAACTACGGACTATTAAATACCGTATACACATACGACGGAGAAGAAGTTAGTGGAATATCGGAGCTACACAAAACATTCGTCACATACAAAAGAGTTACAAAAGGAAATTTATTTTATATAAAATTCTATACAGCACCAGTGGAGATATTATACGAGAAAATAAAACCTCCAATACAGGTTATCAAGATAGGACTGACTAAAGATATGATTATACCTGAGGACATCGGACAACAAGAAGAGATATGCAAAATAGAGATACCAAGTTTTTATGCTAACAAAAGAATAATTGGTATATCAACTATCATACAGGACCTAGCAAATAATTATTTAAACGGAAACGCTATATGGAGCTACTATGCAAGAGATCAGTTAATGATTTATTCCAATTCAAGGGAGCTAAGGAAAGCATATATGGATGAAGTCCAGAGATGGATTTTATCATTACTTAATCCAGAAGAACAACCTACAACATGAGCACTAAAAGTAGGAATTATTTTGACAGAGTTATTAACGAGATATTGCAAGCTAATTGGTCATAAATACCCTGACCACATATGTTCGAAATGCAACGGAGAAGATAATATAATCCCAGACGTCCAGCTGGAGTAAGAGATAAAGACGGATGAGAAGATAAAGATGAAGATAAAAGAAGATAAAGATGGAGATAAAGGGAAACACAAAAATGTGCTTGGCCACACAAAGCCAAAAGTAGATATGTAAAAGTCTTGAAATAAATAGTAGTCATATTATTAGGTAGGTTAGTAGAAAAACTTAGTCAACATATGCATGTGCATTATTAAAGATATGTTGACAAGTGTAAAGTATGGGTAGTATGTATTATATTATTAAGAGGACAGGTGTGTATATATGTCGTAAATAGAATAGTGGTAGACAAAATAAGAACTATTCATGAATAGTAGTCATGAATAGTATTAGAATGTGTATGTCTATACATAGATGCAGTTGTAAAACTTTGAAAGGCAGGCAACGCCTAAATAAAAACTCTCCTTTCAAAAAACCCTCTTAAGATACTAAATACTTAAAAGTTAATGGATAAATCTGAAATCCAGTCAGATATTTCAGATACCATGGCTAAGCAAGAGGCCAAAGGTATATTGTTCAAAAAATATGTGGAACTAATTTCATATATTCTTGAATATCATATATATGATTGAATAAATTTATGTAGTTATTATGTATTATAATTATTTGAATCATGATTTCTAGTTTATTAGTACACTGGAAACAGGGAAAAAACTTCTATACTATTCCATTCTAATGTTGAAACCGGTAGGCGAGAAAGCCGTTTAGGGGAGTAAACAAAGTTGAGGCGCTGATAAGAAGGAAGTATCCGCTAAAGTACGATGCTAGTAGTGACAGGAAAACATGATAAAGATAATCTAGTTCATAATGATCTAATATGAATTTAATCAATTATGAATATGATAGGAAGGAATAATTTGAAATAAAAAATCTGCATGATAAAGAACATGACTACTTACCTTCATAATGAAATGATAAAAAACTACGAAACTTTAATATTATATATACTTAAAGATATAAAATAATTGAATTGAGAAGAATCATATGGAAAAAAATATTTAATGATAACGAACCAGAAGATATATTGAACCAACAATGGTATGAAATAGACTTACATGATTTAGACTACGAAAGAATAAAATGGTACGATTTAGAAATAAACTCAGACTAAAATGAACTACAAATATTTACATATTGGACAGAATCTATGGAAGATATAAACTATTAGAGCAATTAATGGAGGAAAATTTATATATGTACCAAAGAACCGAAGATATGTTATATCTAGAATATATCATAAATAATATTAAAGAAATATTCAGATTAAAACAACTATCGGAAGAATATTACAATAAATATTATTACATTTTACCATGAATTTTACACTACCAAAAAATAACATTAAAGAGATATCAAGATTAAGACACTTAACAAAAAATATTATAATAAAATCTTTAAATAAAATACTCACCTACCACACTACCATCTACCACACTACCACTTTCATGGAATTCACCAACTACCAGTTCCGCACCGAAAAATGGTATCCATACCAAGAATATTACCCTTCTTACCACCTCATTCAAACAAACCTCGAGTTCTAATCAAGAAGCGCTTAATGCATTATGTATTCATCCACATGTTAGCAACACCACATTCAAGCCTAAACTAAATCACTCCATGGACTTCTAGGTTAACTACTTCTTCTTAGAGTTTCTCACCTTCTTATCATCTCTACCAACTGAAATTTCATGAGTTTCTACAAGGAGACACACAAAATATTTTCATCTATCTACTACATACAACCAAGCCTAATCTTAATCTTCCTCCACACTTAAAACCTTATGTGAAATAAGAATTCTATGATCTTCAGAATAAGAGGTTTTTACCCTCTCATCTAAATCAAAAGTCAGTTGCTATCAACATCGGTATCAAAATTAATAGAGAATCACTAGAAGGCTTAGAGCGAAAAGATCATAAGCAAGAATAGTTCAAGAAAATTGATATGAGAATATGTATGACGTAGGGTGATTTTACTAGACATAAAGGGTTTATCATAAGTTCATGAGATTAAGTATACTGTGAAAGACAAGTGATTGGGATTGTTGTGTTGAATTATTTTCTTCATATTATAGGAATTGAGCATAGTCACGAATTTGTCTGAAGTGCATGGCCATAGGTCATGGGCATAATGTTGTAATGCAAGACATAAGCATAGTGTTATAACAATTGAAATTTGAGGAATATACTATAGTAGGAATTGACTATTATACCATCATAACTATTTTTAAACACATCATTAGCTGATTATAGAGACTTTAACTTGGTTTCTTACCCTATTATATCTACCTTAGGTGTGAAGCCAATATTCTAAGTTTGTGGACCTATTCCATATCCTCTAAACAAGTGTATATTCACTTTTCTCAAGAATACTAATTAGGTATACATAAAAAAAATCATAAACTTAGAGTCTTATACGACTATATACTATTCCATCTTGGGTACACACTTATCTTTCAAAGTCATAAGGTTCTCTTCTACCTAAATTTTTGCTAGTATTTACTGCCTCACATAAGGATCACACATACTTACTAGTTGCATCATCACGCGTATTAAGATCCTATCAATCTAAACACCTTCACATGTTAACTCACATTCACCAAAATGCTTGATCTATATTAATGCAATGTCATACCTAAGTAAACTTAACCAATAACTCTCTTTGTTATACTAACATGAGATCTACACACACTCATTAAGTATTAGACAACACATAAGGTAACTTCACCTCATTACTAACTTACTAGTTTCATAACCTCAACTACATACTTTACTCAATCACCATTTCCATTTTTTTAGGTTACTAGACTTCTAAACTCATACTTCTAACTCTTGGCAATTCTACTACTAAAATACCTCAGAACTTGGTAAGTTGAATTAGAAGGAAACTTCAGAAAATGTTGTTTGTGTAGGCGTGTACGAAGCCACCTACAGACCATATGAGGCAACAATGGAAGAGTCTTGGAAAAGAATGAAAATGTTGAGTCTCTGAAAATTTCCCACAGACCAACATGATGGTTAGTAGAAGGACCTACAACCTATAGGAAGTGGTCCGTAGTTGAGGTTCCAAACTTGGTGAAATATTCTTGACTTGGTTGTATGGGAAGGATCTATGGATCGTAGGGTGTTTCATGGTCCGTAGATGTTAGCTCGTGGTTCTAGGTTAGAATTTTGGTCCCCCAACATCTTGATCTACAGACAAACCCAAATGGTTCGAAGCCCTATGTGAGGATTGTTCATGGGGTCCGTATGTCGACCTGATAGTTTTAAGTTAAGGGATAACTAGGTCTTTTCCTACCCTTCACACCTAGACTATATCATTTCTAGAATATTTCAAGGTCCAATAACTGATTTAACTCTTCAAATTCTCCCATTCCCTCTCATTCACTCAAAACCCCCCAAAAGCTCTCAAGATTTTCTCTCCAATTTTTCTCCAAAGATTCTCTCAAGTGGATTAGGGTTCTTCAAGCTTTCAAGTCTTCTCCTCCAATTATAAAGTTAGGGTTCACCAAGTTATGTGGTAGGTTCATCAATTGTTCCTTTTTCATCCATTGAGTC
>NW_026020215.1:1631917-1720026 GCF_900185275.1 Solanum verrucosum
GAAAAAATAAAACAACAATTAGAAGAAGTAAAAAATACTAAAATAATAGAGCTAGAAAAGAACTAGCAATATTAAAAGAAATGTATGAAATTAAACAAAAAGAAAAAGAACAAAAAACAAAATTAGCAAATGAGATAATTAAATTTAAAGAAAAATTGCAATTACAAGATGAATTACAAGAAAAAGAAGAAAATAGCCAAGATAATCTACCCGAAATAAAATTGATGAAATAAACGACGATGATCTAGAACAACATTCGGAAACAAGCGAAACATATACGAAACTTTTAGCAAACATATATAATACAAAGAATTTAGAAGTAAATACAGAAAACGTAGACATGGACGAAAAACCTAGCACATCAGGAGTAAAAAACCCAAAAAATTTTAATCCAAAATATTATAATGAAAATATTAACAATATGATAAAGAAAAAACTACATGGGATAAAAGATTAGTAAAAAATGGACGCCTAAACCAATAACTGGACAACATGATTTTTTAGATTTAGACTGTGTAGCAGATATAAATAAAACAATCCAATTATGGATAGGATACATATCAAAACAATTAATAGATAACAAGATAATAATAACAGAGGCACCAGGATACATAGAAAGAACACTTATAGGAACAGTAAAATTATGGCTACAAAATTTAACAAGTGAAAGCTTAACAACTTTAAGAAATAATAAAAATTTGATGGTGGAATAGCCACTACAACTATGAAATATTATATAAATACGAAATAGCTATAAGAAATGAATTAGTAGTATGACAACAGAGGTAGAAGAACAAAATAAAGAAAAAATCATAAATCGGAATCTAATGACAAAATTAGCAATATGTAATATGTGTTACATAGATGAATATACATGTGCATTTAGAAAATACTATTATAAAGAACATATAGCACAGAAGAAAGTAAAGAAATAAGAAAATTATATTTTACAAAATTACCAGAACCTTTTAATTCAAAAGTAATAAAAAGTTGGAATGAAGCAGAATTAACAGACACCTTAGGAGCTAGAATGAAATTCTTACAACGATGGTTTATGGAACTATGTGAAAAACATAAAGAAGAAATAAAAATGGAAAAAATATTAGTAAAAAACTTGGCATGTTGCAAAAATAAACAGCACCTCAATTTGGTTGTACGGATAGGTATTATAAAAATAAAAAGAAATATAATAAAAAATACAATCAAAATATAAATATAAAAAACCAAGAAGAAGGTACTATGTAAAAAATTACAAAACCAAAAGACCATATAGACCAAAAAGAAAACTAACGGAATGTACTTGTTATAATTGTGGAAAATTAGGACATATAGCTAGAGATTGTAAATTACCTAAAAATCCAAAGAAAAAACAAATATCAGAAATAATAATAGAGATGAAAAATATACGCAGATAGAATACATAGATTATGAATTAGAAAGTGAAGATAGCATATATGAAATATCAGAAAATGAAATAGATAATAACATAGAAATAGAATCAGATAATGAATTCTATAATATAACAAATGACTGAAGCAGACATACAAATAATAAATAAAGAAGAACATCAAGACGAAGAATCTTTAGAACAGAAAATAATATTTGATAATAGTATATTTGAACAAATAAAAGGAAAAGAATTAGACCTAAGCGTAGCAAAAATATTCGAAATACCAACAATAAGAAACTGGTTTAAACGACAAAAAGAAGAATATTATGTAGTAAGTCAAAGAGAACATATCATAGATTGCAAATACACTAAAGGAAAGGCCAAAATACCAATAATAAATAAACGAATAATAAATAAAGAAATACAAGATATTAAGGCTAAAAATCCAATTAAATATGTACATTTAGGAGGAACAGAAATATTAATAAAAGCATGTTTTAGAGAAGGAATAGATACACCCATAGAAATATACTTAGCGGATGATAGAATTATACAACCCATAGAAAAAAGTATAATAAGTGCAGTAAGAGGTAACCTCATATACCAAAAATTTAAATTTATAATAAGTGCTAACTACTCAGTAGCAATAAATGACAGAAATATAGATAAATCACTAGTATTATACTGGCGAATGTCAGGGATAGAACTAGCCCCAGGAAGTAAAATATTTACAGCTAGATGTAAAAACTTATATGTTCTAACAACAAAACATAAAATAACAGCAAAAAATAAAATAGATAAAATAAAAATAGAAGATCCCTTTGAAAGAATAGTTACAGTCATAGATAAAAACGATTATAGTTATAATGAAATTGATATAGAAGAAGATTTAGAAATAGTAAAAGAAAGACTAAGCACATCGAAAAGAATAAACAATGAGATACCCCAAATATCATAAAAATGAGTACCTCAAGAAGAATAGATAAAACCCACAAAAATCAATGGAAGAAGAAATAAAACCACATCATTACTACATAACGGGAATAATGGAACAACGAAAATATTTAATATTAATAGATACAGGACGAGAAGAAAACTATATTACAAGAGAATTAGTGACGGAAGATGAAATAATAACTATTGACAATCATGCCCCGAACTACCAAAAGCATTAATGTATACCGAAGAAACTACAGAAAAGGAAATAATCATTGGAGGAGTACCAATAGTGATAAAATTAAAATATATCAAGGAAATGAAAATATCATTTTAGGAATAAAATGGCTAGAACAAGTAAAACCATATAATCTAGAAGACAAACAGTTAACAATAAATTATGAAAATAAAAGAGTAATAATAAAAAGGACTTTAGTATATAAAAATATGAAAATATATATACTTGCAAAGATAATAATAGAAGGATATTACAACCGATATTATACACCAATGATAGATACGGGCGCAGAAGCTAATATATGTAAATACAATTGTTTACCAGAAGATAAGTGGGAAAAATTAAAAACACCGATAGTAGTAACAGATTTAATAATGAAGGAAGCATGATCACATATAAGGCAAAAAATATAAAATACAAATATGGGATAAGATATTAACTATAGAAGAAATATATAACTTTGAATTAACTACAAAAGATATGCTATTAGGAATGCCATTTTTAGAAAAATTATACCCACATATAATAACAAAAACACACTGGTGGTTCACGACACCGTGTAAACAAAAAATAGGAGCAAAAAGAGTAAATAATAAAAAACGAAAAACAACAGAATGGATAAAAGGAAGTGAAAAAATTACACAAAAATTAGAAAATATAAAAGAAGAAGACCCTAAAATAGAATTAATTATATTCTCTATAGATAAAGTAAAAATAATTCAAGATAAGTTAGAATTATTATATAGTGAGGATCCTTTACAAGGATGGGAGAAACATAAAACAAAAGTAAAAATTGAGTTAATTGATAATAATAGTATAATAACCCAAAAACCATTAAAGTATAATTTTAATGATTTAACCGAATTTAAGATACATATAGATGAATTACTAGAAAAAGGATATATACAAGAAAGCAATAGTAAGCACACAAGCCCGCATTTATCGTAAATAAACATAGTGAACAAAAAAGAGGAAAAAGCAGAATGATTATTGATTATAGAAATTTAAATGCAAAAACTAAAACATATAATTATCCGATACCAAATAAAATACTAAAGATAAGACAAATACAAGGATATAATTATTTTAGCAAATTTGATTGTAAATCAGGATTTTATCACTTAAAACTAGAAGAAGAATCTAAAAAACTAACACATTCACCGTACCACAAGGATTTTATGAATGGAATGTATTACCATTTGGATATAAAAACGCACCAGGTAGATATCAACACTTTATGGACAATTACTTTAAACAAATAGAAAATTGTGTAGTGTACATTGATGATATATTATTATATTCCAAACACAAGATGAACATATAAGATTATTAGAAAAATTTATACACATCATAGAATATTCAGGTATAAGTCTAAGTAAAAAGAAAGCAGATATAATGAAAAATCAAATAGAATTCTTAGGAATACAAATTGATAAAAACGGAATAAAAATGCAAACACATATAGTACAAAAAATAATTAACTCAAATGAACAACTAGACACAAAAAAGAAATTACAATCATTCTTAGGACTAGTAAATCAAGTAAGAGAATACATACCAAAATTACAGAGAATTTAAAACCATTACAACAAAAATTAAAGAAAGATATAGAATATCAGTTTGATAAAAAAGACCAAATACAAATACAAAAGGTAAAATTATTATGTAAAAACTTACCTAAACTATATTTTCCGGATGAAAACAAAAAATTTACTTATATAGTAGAATCAGATGCGAGTGAAAAAAGTTATGGAGGAATATTAAAATACAGATATGATGACAATACGATAGAACATCATTGTAGGTATTATTCAGGAACATTTAATAATACAGAAATAAAATGGGAAATAAATAGAAAAGAATTATATTCAGTGTATAAGTGTTTATTATCATTTGAACCATATATTGTATATAACGAATTTATTATAAGAACAGATAATACACAAGTAAAATGGTGGCTAACAAGAAAAATACAAGATTCGGTAACAACAAAAGAAATAAGGAGATTGGTATTAAATATATTAAATTTTACATTTACAATTGAAGTAATAAAAACTGATAAGAATGTTATTGCAGATTACCTATCACGACAAAGCTACTCAGACTGAGACTGAGGAAGAAGATACAATCGAAAAGATACTCAAAGCTATTACTACACTTTGTACAAAAGTGGATAGTATGGACAACGAGATACAAAAGCTAAAGACTAATGAAGATAATCTGAAGTCTAAAGCTAGTCAGCAGCATGACTGTAAAAATGCGGAGCTACGTCGATCGGAAGACGGAAAAAACCCAGAGCTAAAAGGAGACGATGGGAAACTCCTTAAAACCCATAATGTTTGTTTAAATACAGTTGCAGGTAAAGCAAACAAGTTAGCGATAAACAACATAAAAATGCGAACTTAAACCAGCTATTCGCAAAACCATTTCCCAAAGGACACCTAGACATATGTCCATAGAACCACAAACATCTACATATGCAGATAGTTTGCAAAACCAAAATGAGAAAAAGACATATAACTACATCACACGAACCTTTATCGAAAATATACACAAAATCCAAACTTATTTAAACCGCAACCCCATATCAACTACAAAAGAACCAAACCAAGATTATTTGACACAAAAGTTACAAGGATATAACAAGTTAATTGCACGGCCAAAAACTAACGCTAATTTAGTAAGAACATGTTACAACTACGGACTATTAAATACCGTATACACATACGACGGAGAAGAAGTTAGTGGAATACCGGAGCTACACAAACATTCGTCACATACAAAAGAGTTACAAAAGGAAATTTATTTTATATAAAATTCTATACAGCACCAGTGGAGATATTATACGAGGAAATAAAACCTCCAATACAGGTTATCAAGATAGGACTGACTAAAGATATGATTATACCTGAGGAATCGGACAACAAGAAGAGATATGCAAAATAGAGATACCAAGTTTTTATGCTAACAAAAGAATAATTGGTATATCAACTATCATACAGGACCTAGCAAATAATTATTTAAACGGAAACGCTATATGGAGCTACTATGCAAGAGATCAGTTAATGATTTATTCCAATTCAAGGGAGCTAAGGAAAGCATATATGGATGAAGTCCAGAGATGGATTTTATCATTACTTAATCCAGAAGAACAACCTACAACATGAGCACTAAAAGTAGGATTATTTTGACAGAGTTATTAACGAGATATTGCAAGCTAATTGGTCATAAATACCCTGACCACATATGTTCGAAATGCAACGGAGAAGATAATATAATCCCAGACGTCCAGCTGGAGTAAGAGATAAAGACGGATGAGAAGATAAAGATGAAGATAAAGAAGATAAAGATGGAGATAAAGGGAAACACAAAAATGTGCTTGGCCACACAAAGCCAAAAGTAGATATGTAAAAGTCTTGAAATAAATAGTAGTCATATTATTAGGTAGGTTAGTAGAAAAACTTAGTCAACATATGCATGTGCATTATTAAAGATATGTTGACAAGTGTAAAGTATGGGTAGTATGTATTATATTATTAAGAGGACAGGTGTGTATATATGTCGTAAATAGAATAGTGGTAGACAAAATAAGAACTATTCATGAATAGTAGTCATGAATAGTATTAGAATGTGTATGTCTATACATAGATGCAGTTGTAAAACTTTGAAAGGCAGGCAACGCCTAAATAAAAACTCTCCTTTCAAAAAACCCTCTTAAGATACTAAATACTTAAAAGTTAATGGATAAATCTGAAATCCAGTCAGATATTTCAGATACATGGCTAAGCAAGAGGCAAAGGTATATTGTTCAAAAAATATGTGGAACTAATTTCATATATTCTTGAATATCATATATATGATTGAATAAATTTATGTAGTTATTATGTATTATAATTATTTGAATCATGATTTCTAGTTTATTAGTACACTGGAAACAGGGAAAAAACTTCTATACTATTCCATTCTAATGTTGAAACCGGTAGGCGAGAAAGCCGTTTAGGGGAGTAAACAAAGTTGAGGCGCTGATAAGAAGAAGTATCCGCTAAAGTACGATGCTAGTAGTGACAGGAAAACATGATAAAGATAATCTAGTTCATAATGATCTAATATGAATTTAATCAATTATGAATATGATAGGAAGGAATAATTTGAAATAAAAAATCTGCATGATAAAGAACATGACTACTTACCTTCATAATGAAATGATAAAAAACTACGAAACTTTAATATTATATATACTTAAAGATATAAAAATAATTGAATTGAGAAGAATCATATGGAAAAAAATATTTAATGATAACGAACCAGAAGATATATTGAACCAACAATGGTATGAAATAGACTTACATGATTTAGACTACGAAAGAATAAAATGGTACGATTTAGAAATAAACTCAGACTAAAATGAACTACAAATATTTACAATATTGGACAGAATCTATGGAAGATATAAAACTATTAGAGCAATTAATGGAGGAAAATTTATATATGTACCAAAGAACCGAAGATATGTTATATCTAGAATATATCATAAATAATATTAAAGAAATATTCAGATTAAAACAACTATCGGAAGAATATTACAATAAATATTATTACATTTTACCATGAATTTTACACTACCAAAAAATAACATTAAAGAGATATCAAGATTAAGACACTTAACAAAAAATATTATAATAAAATCTTTAAAATAAAATACTCACCTACCACACTACCATCTACCACACTACCACTTTCATGAATTCACCAACTACCAGTTCCGCACCGAAAAATGGTATCCATACCAAGAATATTACCCCTTCTTACCACCTCATTCAACAAACCTCGAGTTCTAATCAAGAAGCGCTTAATGCATTATGTATTCATCCACATGTTAGCAACACCACATTCAAGCCTAAACTAAATCACTCCATGGACTTCTAGGTTAACTACTTCTTCTTAGAGTTTCTCACCTTCTTATCATCTCTACCAACTGAAATTTCATGAGTTTCTACAAGGAGACACACAAAATATTTTCATCTATCTACTACATACAACCAAGCCTAATCTTAATCTTCCTCCACACTTAAAACCTTATGTGAAATAAGAATTCTATGATCTTCAGAATAAGAGGTTTTTACCCTCTCATCTAAATCAAAAGTCAGTTGCTATCAACATCGGTATCAAAATTAATAGAGAATCACTAGAAGGCTTAGAGCGAAAAGATCATAAGCAAGAATAGTTCAAGAAAATTGATATGAGAATATGTATGACGTAGGGTGATTTTACTAGACATAAAGGGTTTATCATAAGTTCATGAGATTAAGTATACTGTGAAAGACAAGTGATTGGGATTGTTGTGTTGAATTATTTTCTTCATATTATAGGAATTGAGCATAGTCACGAATTTGTCTGAAGTGCATGGCCATAGGTCATGGGCATAATGTTGTAATGCAAGACATAAGCATAGTGTTATAACAATTGAAATTTGAGGAATATACTATAGTAGGAATTGACTATTATACCATCATAACTATTTTTAAACACATCATTAGCTGATTATAGAGACTTTAACTTGGTTTCTTACCCTATTATATCTACCTTAGGTGTGAAGCCAATATTCTAAGTTTGTGGACCTATTCCATATCCTCTAAACAAGTGTATATTCACTTTTCTCAAGAATACTAATTAGGTATACATAAAAAAAATCATAAACTTAGAGTCTTATACGACTATATACTATTCCATCTTGGGTACACACTTATCTTTCAAAGTCATAAGGTTCTCTTCTACCTAAAATTTTTGCTAGTATTTACTGCCTCACATAAGGATCACACATACTTACTAGTTGCATCATCACGCGTATTAAGATCCTATCAATCTAAACACCTTCACATGTTAACTCACATTCACCAAAATGCTTGATCTATATTAATGCAATGTCATACTCTAAGTAAACTTAACCAATAACTCTCTTTGTTATACTAACATGAGATCTACACACACTCATTAAGTATTAGACAACACATAAGGTAACTTCACCTCATTACTAACTTACTAGTTTCATAACCTCAACTACATACTTTACTCAATCACCATTTCCATTTTTTTAGGTTACTAGACTTCTAAACTCATACTTCTAACTCTTGGCAATTCTACTACTAAAATACCTCAGAACTTGGTAAGTTGAATTAGAAGGGAAACTTCAGAAAATGTTGTTTGTGTAGGCGTGTACGAAGCCACCTACAGACCATATGAGGGCAACAATGGAAGAGTCTTGGAAAAGATGAAAATGTTGAGTCTCTGAAAATTTCCCACAGACCAACATGATGGTTAGTAGAAGGACCTACAACCTATAGGAAGTGGTCCGTAGTTGAGGTTCCAAACTTGGTGAAATATTCTTGACTTGGTTGTATGGGAAGGATCTATGGATCGTAGGGTGTTTCATGGTCCGTAGATGTTAGCTCGTGGTTCTAGGTTAGAATTTTGGTCCCCCAACATCTTGATCTACAGACAACCCAAATGGTTCGAAGCCCTATGTGAGGATTGTTCATGGGGTCCGTATGTCGACCTGATAGTTTTAAGTTAAGGGATAACTAGGTCTTTTCCTACCCTTCACACCTAGACTATATCATTTCTAGAATATTTCAAGGTCCAATAACTGATTTAACTCTTCAAATTCTCCCATTCCCTCTCATTCACTCAAAACCCCCCAAAAGCTCTCAAGATTTTCTCTCCAATTTTTCTCCAAAGATTCTCTCAAGTGGATTAGGGTTCTTCAAGCTTTCAAGTCTTCTCCTCCAATTATAAAGTTAGGGTTCACCAAGTTATGTGGTAGGTTCATCAATTGTTCCTTTTTCATCCATTGAGTCCCAAAGATTTCTCTATTTTCCTTTTATGATATGAATCCAAATTCTAGGGTTTTGAATGTTTTCTGATAGGTTCAATTGTTTATGACTAGGTTCATTCTATTTGATCTTGTTATGCATGATTTGATGTAATTACATCTTTCAAATGATTTTCATATGAACCTATGCTATATGACTAATTTATAATTAAAAAGACAAAATTTTGAGATTATGCATGCATTAAATTGAAGAATATATGAATCAAGAATGCTTTTAGATAAAGTATAAATATGCTTATGGAAAGGGTTGCTTCAAATCAAAGTATTCTTATTATGAAAGATGATCATAATTCTTATTCTTGAGATACGTATATTTATGAATATGTTATCGAATCATGATTTTGAAGTGAGCTATTCTATGATATGAAGTTTATGAGCAGATTGGTATCACTAGGTTTTTACCTTTCCATGTATTATGACCATGATATAATTATGCTTATTTCTGTTGGGAGCTTACTTGGCACTGAGAGGACTTTGAAATGGAGGATCTCCCATTAGTAGAGGTCGCGCCTCTAGTAGCAATCCCATTGTCCCATAACTATGTGCCCCCGTAGGACTTTGTCCCAATTGGAAATAGCTAGTGGATCCACCTAAGCTTAAGAACATGGTTCTTACCTTGGCAAGTAGGAAAATCTCTTTTCAGTTTGAGAGTAATATACTAGATTCTATGTTATACCTCACCTGATCTATGTTAGTTAACATTAAACATCCCCCAAAAGATTATGTTTTCTCAAATGGTATAAATCCCCCTCAAAGACTACGATTTAAGCTTATGTTATGGTTTTCAAATGTTTCATTGAGCTTGTCCTATGATTTATGATTTAGCGTATTAAGATGTGATATATTTTACTTCGTCATGCATCATTATTTTTTCAAGACTTAGCATCTCCATGTTTATGTTCATGTATGTTCCCCATATTTTGTATATTCCAAGTACTGACACATATATCTCTTGTGCCTATATTATTTTATAATATAGGGTCTGACGTTACTGCATCTGACCGTGGTTAGGGGATTAATTCAGATTTACTTAGTTTGTGGTGAGTCCTCATAGTTTGAGGGCATGATCACACATTATGAGTTTCTTGTCTATTTCATTTTTTTTATTTTTCAGACTTATTTCATGAGTTAGGGCTTGTCCTATTCACACATATGATAGTAGAGGTTGTTGTCAGACTTAGTATGATTCTATATTTACAGTTTTTGTACACAATTTTGGTATCTTGTTGAGTTGAAGTATTGAGACTTATATTTCACTTTATCTCTAATTTTTATTATGTTGATATCTTATTATTATGCTTATGTCAAGGCTTGTTTAGGGTCTCTTGAAATCCTATTCACCATGTCATGTCTAGGGGGTAGTCTAGGTCGTGAAAAACTTGATATTCTGAGCATCGGGTTTTTAAAAGAGTCGTAGGAGTCTGACAAGCCATGTTTAGTAGAGTCTTGTTCATGAATGTGAAGCACACCACACTTATGAGTATCAGGCTATGAGACTTTTAAGAAACTTCACTTCTTTCATTACTATGAAGTTATGTGATATAATTAAACTCTATAAGGGTCTTCCTCCTAACTCTTTTTCTATGAGTTTTCAAAACATGCCTCAAAGAAGAGCTCCATTTAGAATAAATGTCAATGACGATGTGGAACCTAAAGTTCTTCAAGCTCTGGTTGATCCCTCCACCAAGCAAGTGACTCATGGGAAGTTTAGGGCCATATTCTAAGTATTGGCCCAAGACATAACCGCACAAGCTAATAGGGAAGTTGTAGCTCCCATGAGCCCAAATGTGGGTATGACGAAAAAAAAGTAAGCGACTTTACAAGGATGAATCATTTAGAATTCGATGGTTTGAAAGTGGATGAGGATCCATAAGAGTTGATTGAAGGGTATCCATAAGATCATGGACATTATGGGAGTAACGTCGGGGAAAGGTAGATTTGGCCACTTATCAATTGAAAGAGGTTGCTCAAGTGTGTTTTGAGTAATTGAAGGAACAAAGGACATTAGATATGGGTCCCTTGGATTGGTAAAAGTTCAAAGAGGTGTTTCTTGATCGATTCTTTCCCCTTGAGATGAGGGAGGCAAAATTCCAAGGCTCATAAACCTAAGACAAGGAAATATACATGTGAAGGAATACTCTTTGAAGTTCACTCAATTGTCTAAGTATGCTCTGATAATAGATGCTGACTCTAGGGCACAAATGAGTAAG
This sequence comes from Solanum verrucosum, assembly GCF_900185275.1. Lineage (NCBI taxonomy): Eukaryota > Viridiplantae > Streptophyta > Magnoliopsida > Solanales > Solanaceae > Solanum > Solanum verrucosum. Next base: position 1,643,581 of record NW_026020215.1, read on the forward strand.
TTTGTTTTGTGTGTGTCAGAATGTGTGGTAAAAGAATGTAGAACCACCATGTTAATCAATGAGATGGACATCTTAAGGTTGATGAATCATTCTCAAATAATCTAAGAGTAATATTAAAGGAGAATGCTATAAAGTATAAAAGGGCAAACACATATAGTGGTGATTTCACTCACTTAAAGTCTGGTGGAAATGAACATTCACAGTTTCGATAAAAGTTCTCTGGTACGAATCCAGCAAGTGCTTCAATAGAAAAGTTCAACAAGGATAAAATGTTTGGACCTAAACTTCAAGGAGGTATTTCTAGTAGATCATCTTTCCCCACTTGCTAAAATATGGCAACATTCATTCGGGGAGATGCTTTGCCGGTACCGATGGTGGCTATGGTTGTGGTAAAAGTGGTCACAAATTGAGATATTTCCCTTCTCCTGTTGGTAAGGTTAGAGATTGTCGTTAGGTTCAACCTGGTGCTTCTTTTGGTCGCTCAACTCAACAGGGTGCTTCTTCTGGTTCTGGTAGTGCTCAGTATCAGAACATGTTTTATGCTCTTTAGACTCGACAGAATCATGAAGGTTCTCTAGATGTGGTGACTGGTAAATTATGAGTCTTTCAGTTTGATGTTTATGCATTGATAGATCCACGTGTTACATTGTCTTTTGTGACTCCTTTATGTGGATATGAAGTTTAATATTAGTCTTGAAGTTCTCTTAGAACCTTTTTAAGTATCTATTTCAGTTGGTGATTCCATTGTTGCTAGATGAATTTATAGAAATTGCCAGTTTCAATCTCTCATAGAGTCACCCTAGTTGATCTTGTAGAGTTAAACATGATAGATTTTGATGTAATTCTTGGAGTGGATTGGCTTCATTCTTGTTATGCCTCTATTGATTGCCGAATTCGAGTGGTTATATTTCCAGGTTCTGAATGATCCTATCTTAGAATGGAAGGGTGGAAATCTCGTTCCTTAAGGCTAGGAAAATAAATACTAAAGGTTTCATCTATCATCTTGTTCAGGTTAGGGATACGGATTCTGAAACCCCTACTCTTAAGTTAATTTCAGTTTTCAATGAGTTTTTGGAAGTGTTTCTCGATGATCTAACAAGTTTTCCTCCTGAAATGAAGATAGACTTTTGTATTGACCTTCTTCCACATACACATCCTATCTATATTCATCCTTACCATTTGGCCCTGACAGAACTGAAAGAATCAAATGATCAGTTGAAGGATTTGTTGGATAAGGGTTTTATTAAATCGAGTATATCACTGTAGGGTGCTCTGGTATTGTTTGTTCGGAAGAAAAATGGTTTAATTCGTATGTGTATTGACTATCGGCAATAAAATAAGGTCATAATAATAAGTTTCCGATTTTGAGGATAGATGACTTATTTGATCAACTTCAAGGTGATATTTTCTTCCTAAAGATTGATCTTTGATCAAGGCATCATCTATTAAGGGTAAGGGAAAATGACATTCTGAAGATGAATTTTTGAACTTGGTATAATCACTATGAGTTCTTAGTGATGTCATTTGTCTTGACTAATGCCATTACAACTTTCATGGATCTTTTGAATAGAGTGTTCAAGCAATATCTTGATAGATTTGTGATTGTATTTATTGATGATATTTTGATTTACTCACGGAGTGAGAGTTCACATGTTGATCACCTAAGGATCATTTTGTTAATCCTAAAGGATCATAAATTGTTTAGTGAGTTTCGAAAATGTGAGTTTTGTTTGAGGTTCATTGCTTTCCTTGGCAATATCATTTTCGGTGAAGGTATTCAAGTTGATTCTAAGAAGACTGAGGCGGTTAAGAATTAAATTAGACCTCTTTTCCATTCACATATTCCGAGTTTCTTGTGTTTGGCTAGTTAATATAGAAGATTTATGGAAGGATTTCTCTCTATTGCTTCACCTTTGTCTATGTTGACTCAGAAAAAGGTGAAGTTTCAATGGTCAGAAGTTTATAATGAGAGTTTCCAAGAGTTTAAGAATCGACTTACTTCCTTTTGACATTACTGGAAGGATCTAATGGTTTTTTAGTTTATTGTGATGCCTCAAGCAATTGCCTTGTGTGTGTTTTAATGTAACATGGTAAATTATTGCTTATGCTTCAAGGCAATTGTAGGTTCATGAAAAGAAATATCTGACTCATGATTTGGATTTGGCAGTGGTGGTCTTTGCTAAGAAAATTTGGAGACATTATATTTATGGTTTTCATGTGGATGTATTCACCTATCATAACAATTTGCAATGCGTGTTTAAAAAAGAGGATTTGAATCTTCACTGATGGAGGTGGCTTGAATTGTTGAAAGACTATGATATGAGTTTTCTTTATCACTCGGATAAGGCAAATGTGGTTGTTGATGCTCTTAATCGGTTGTCGATGAGTAGTATTGCTCACATTGAGGATGGTAAAAAAGATTTAGCTTAGTTTATTCCAAGGATGGTGGTATAGTTGTTCAGAATGGCTGAATATCATCTCTTGTATCGGATGTGATGGCCAAGCAAGATCATGATCCAACTATGGTTGAGGTGAAGAAAGTAATTTCCAAAAACGCCATTGAGGCTTTCTCTCAAGGGGAGATGTTGTGCTTCATTACCAAGGTTGGTTATGTATTCTAAATATTGGTGAGTTGAGGCAACAAATTTTATTGGAAGCTCACTGTTCTTGGTATTCTATTCACTCGGGAGCCACCAAGATATACCGTGATTGCCAGGAGATCTATTGGTCGAATGGGATAAAGAAGGATATTTCAGAATTTGTGGCTAAGTGTCCTAGCTATCAACAAGTGAATGTTGAGCATAAAAGCCAAAAGGTTTGGCTCAAGACATTAGCAATCCTACTTGGAAGTAGGAAGATTTGAATATGGACTTCCTTACATGATTACCTCGTACTCATCGACACTATGATTCTATTTGGTTTGTTGTTGACCGATGACTAAGTCAACTCATTTTCTTCCTGTGAAGACTTAATTTTTTGCCGAAGACTATGCTAGGATCTATATTCGAGAGATGGTAAAGTTGCATGGAGTGTCTTTATCCATCTGTTGCGATAGAGGTACCCAGATTACTTCTTTGTTTTGGAGATTGTTTTAGAAAGGTCTTGGTACTCAAGTGAAGCTTATTACGACTTTTCATTCTCAAAATGATGGTGAAATGGTGCACATGATTCAGACTTTAGAAGATATATTGAGAGCTTGCGTGATTGACTTTAAGGGTAATTGAATGATCATTTGCCTTTGATTGAGTTTGCTTAAATAATAATTATCACTCAAGTATTCAATTGACTCAATTTGAGGTTCTCTATGATAGGAGATGTAGATCTCCTATTGGTTAGTTTGAAGTTGAAGAGTTTCACTTTGATAAGGCTCGAGTTGGTTGATGAGGCAATTGAAAAAGTTTTACTTATTAGACAGAGGTTTAAAATGCCTTAAAGTCTACAAAAGTTTTATGCGAACTTTAGAAAGAGAGAGCTTGAATTCGACGTTGATTATTGGGTTACTTGAAAATCTCACCTATGAAGGGTTTCATAAGATTTGGAAAGAAAGGGAAGTTTAGTCCCCATTATGTAGGGTAATATCAGATTTTAAGGCGTTTTGGTAAGGTAGTCTATGAGTTGGACTTGCCTTCTGAATTAGCGTTTGTGCATTCGATGTTTAATGTATTGTTGAAGACCTGTATTTGTGATCCTAATTTTGTTGTGCCATTAGAAAGTGTTTTTGTTAAGGAAAGTCTCTCTTATAAAGAAGTTCCGGTTGAGATTTTCAATCGTCAAGTCCAAAACTTGAGAAATAAAGAAGTTTCTTCCGTGAAAGTCTTTTGGAAGAATCAATTAGTTAAGGGTTTTACTTGGTATGCCAAAGACGATATGATGTCCAAGTATCCCATCTCTTTCCCTCCATTCCAGTCCTAGTTTGAGATAGTAGTCTCTCATTTTTACTCTTTAGGATTCATGCAGTGTAGCTTTGCTCATGTTTCCATATGCGTGCATGTTCATGAAATATGTTTAAAGAATTCATGCTTTAGCTTGGGGTTGATTACTTCTTAGTTTTATACATTTTTTATGTTATTTGTGTTCATATTGGGTTATTAGATCTCTTTCCTTACTCTATTCATGCTATCTTGAGTATCATTCGAGGAAGAATGTTCCCAAGGGGAAGATCTTATAATATTTCAAAACTTGGTAAGTTTAGTTGGAAGGGAAACTTCAGAAAATGTTACATGTGCAGGTGTGTACGAAGCACCTACGGACTATACAAGGTCCTACAGTCCACATGAGGCCAGTTATGGAAAAGTCCTAGAAAAGTAAAAATTGTTGAGCCTCTAAAAATTTTAACAGACCAATAGAACAGTCCAAAGAAGGACCTACGGCGCATAGGAAGTGGTTCATAGTTTAGGTTCTAGACTAGTGGAATATTCTTGACTTGGGTTGTATGATAAGGACTTATGGATCATAGGGTGTTTAAAGGTCCGTAGACCATGGCTCGCAGTTCTAGGTTAGAATTTTGGTCCCCATCATCATGATCTATGGATGACTAGGATAGTCTGTAGCCTTATGTATTGACCGTACATGTGGGTCCGTAAGTTGATCCGACAGTTTTTAAGTTAGGATTATTTAGGTCTTTTCCTACCCTTTTAACACCTACACAACATTGTTTCTAGAATATTCTAAGGTCCTATGAGTGATTTTATTCTTCAAATTGTCCCATTCCCTCTCATTCACTCAAAACCCCCCCAAAAAGCTCTCAAGCTTTTCTCTCCAAATTCTCTCCAAGGATTATTTCAAGTGGATTATGGTTCTACAAGCTTTCAAGTCTCCTCTTCCAATTCCAATACTAGGGTTCATCAAGGTATGTGAGAAGTTCATCAATGGATCCCTTTTCATCCATTGAGTCAAAGATTTCTCTTTTTTTCTTTTATGGTTCCAACCCAAATTCTAGTGTTTTGCATGTTTTCTCATGGGTTATATTGTTTATTACTAAATTCATTCTATTTGATCTTGTTATGCATGATTTGATATAAATTACATGTTTTCAATGATTTTCACATGAACCCATGCTATACGACTAGTTTATGATAATGAACTACGTTTTGAGATTATGCATGCATCATAAAATTGAGGAATTTATGAATTTAGGATGTTTTATTATTGATAAAGTATGAATATGTTTATGAAAAGGGTTTCTTCAAATTGAATTATTCTCTCACTATGAAGAATGATCATGATTTTGATGCTTGATATAAGTGCCTTTATAATATGTTATGAAATCATAATTTTGAAGGGACCTCATCTATGATATGAAGTTTATTATTGGATTGTTATTACTAGATTCTTATCTTTCCAAGTATTATGATTATGATATGATTATGCTTATTTCCGTTAGGAGTTTACTTAGCATCGAGAGGACTTTGGGATAGAGGATCTCCTGTTAGTAAATGATGTTCCTCTAGTAGAAATTCCCTTGTCTTATAAATACATGCCCTTGTAGGACTTTATCCCAATTGGACATAGCTAGTTGATCGACCTAATCTTAAGAACATGGTCCTAACCTTGACTAGTAGGACAATCTCTTTTTGGTGAGGAAAAACGACACCAAAATTCCATATTATAAATCGCATGGTCTATGTTCGTTAACGGTAAACATCCCACAAAAGATTATGTTTCTTAAATGATTTAAAACCTCCTCAAAGACCATGTTTTAAACTTATTTTATGGTTTCCAAATGTTGCATTGACCCTGTCTTATTATTTACAATTTTATCTTATCAAGATTTGATATACTTTATCTTGTCATGCATTATTAAATTTTCAAGACTTAGAATGTTCACGGTTATGTTTATGCATGTTCCCTGTATTAAGTACATTCTATGTTCTGACACATATAACTCTTTTGCCTATATTATTTCATAATATAGGGTCTAACGTTCTTCCATCTAGTTGTGGCTAGGGGATTAATTTAACTTTGCTTAGATTTTGGTGAGTCCTCATGGTTTGAGGCTGTAACACCTCGTAAATTAGAAAGTCAAATTTAAAAGGAAAAGTACAATTTTGGTAGTGGTACTAAGGTTTATGAGTCTAATCTACAAACTGTAGGAAGTTATATGGGTCGTAGAAAGAAAGTTGTAGAGTTGAGTTGAGTTTTTGGGAAAATTCTAGTTTCTAAAGTATAACCTACTAGTGAAAAGGATGGATCATAGGCACAATCTGTAGAGTGTATTCAAAGAAATTGAATTAAGATCTTAGTCTGGGAGTTAAATTGACAAATCACAGCTCATTCTAAGGGTCTTAAGAAGGTTTCGTATAAGTGATTTGGACTTGGTGAAATTTTATACTTGAACTTGGATTCTGTGGAAGGGGTCTACGGACCATAGATTGAATGATGCGTTGTAGAAAGGTCTTGTGGGAATTAGATTGAATTTTGGGTTTTTGAAGTTGGTTCTATGGTTCACCAGTACGGGTCGTAGAAAGTCCTTTGGACTGTAGGTTTGTGTGGCAGTTATTTTTAAGGGAATTTGGGTCTTTTCCTAAGCATTTAATACCTATACTATGTCATTTTGACCCTATTTTTTAGTCCTATAACTACCTTTTAATTCCTAAAACTACCCAACCCTCTCATTCTCTCAAATCTCCAATTCCCATCCAAGTTCATCCTCTCCAGTTCTCTCTCAAGCTCAAGAAAGAAAGCTAGGATTCCAAGCTTCAAGTACCCTCTTTCTCTTGCATTGCTAAGCTTTGATTATCAAGGTATGTTGGAATTCACTAATGGATTTCATTCGTTCATTGGGTCCCAAGGAATCTCAATCTCCAAAAGTCAATTTCATCCAATTTGATTAGGGTTTAATGCAAATCTCTATGGGTTCTATTTGTTATGATTCAAATGTTTGATTTCAATCTAATTAAGCATGATTTGATTCAATTACATGGTTTTTAATTGATTTCATGTGGACCAATGCTTTTTATTTGATTTCATGTGGACCAATGCTTTTTATTTGATTATGATGATGAATTTATGAAGAAAGCTTATGAACTCATAGAGTATAATTACGAAAGAAATTCACATTTTATGAAAAAAATGTTTTATGAACTAAGGATGTTTTTGAGATAAGTATAGTGAATTGTGAAAGGTTTTCATACATGCATAAATTGTGAAAGGTTTTGTCACATATAATGAAATCATAATTGTGAAATATTTTCTCACATATGTATGAATTATGATTTAAAGGAGCTACTCCATGATGACTTATGATTGGATTGATAGTTTAAATGTGCATTTCCAAGTATGATGATATGAACATTAATATGACTAATTCCATTGATATTTTTACTTAGCACCAAGAGGATTTTGAGATGGAGGCTCTCCCATTAGTAGAGACTGAATCTCTAGAATCAATATATGTGTCCCTAACTACATTTCCGCATAGAATTTGTCTTAGAAAGACATATCTAGTAGATCCACCTAAGCTAGAAGTTATGGTCCTTACCTTTGCAAGTAGGAAAACCTCTTTCTGGCATGAGGAAGACACTAGATTTCATGTAATAGCTCACATGGTCTATGTTAATGGTAAATATCCACAAAAAAGAACTACATTTTCTTGAAAGACTTATGAAAGCTTTCATTATGTTTTAAGTATGCATTGACCATGTTCATGATTTATGATTCCTCTTTAAAGGCTTTTACTATTTTTAGTTCTATCATGCATTTCCTGTTTTAAGTCCCCAAATAATCATATCAATGTTTTCATACATTTCCCCATTCTTAGTATATTCCATGTACTAATGCATAGTTATGCCTATATTGTTTTATAATATCGGATTTGACCCTTCTTCTCCTCCCGCTTGTGGATATCTTAGATTTCTTTTACTATTTGATTGGTGAGTCTTCATACTTCGAGGGAAAGACCATGAAGATTTTTTTTTGTTTTTATTGTTTTCTGATATGCTCAAATTACACCTCCCTAAAGAAGTATAAGTGATCGTTGTCTAATAAAGAACCCAGCTTGTAGGTTGGGGTCGATCCCACGAGGAATATGGTTTAGACTTAAGCTTGCCTAACTATTATATTCGTTTAGTCAACTTATTTCCGAGACAAGTAAACTAAAGGAGGGGGGGGGGATTATTGGAAACAAGTAACAAATTGTTGATTATTAAGTAGCAAGTACACAAGATTCAAACTTTGGTGTTATCAATATGAGAGAGAAACTAGGGCGTATGTGTTCCCATGAGCTCTTAACGAGGTAATCCTAATAATAATAATTCTTTCCTAGTGTTTTACATGCAAAGTTGGTAAGATAGGTATCCCTAAGTGATTGGTCCTCCAAGTAGGGAATTTCACTATGCACATTGGTCCGGCTACGAGTGTATACTTTACTAACCCTTACCTTTACCTCAGATTAGACATCACATCAATGTACGACTTAGTTTTCACCCTCACACCAATTGACATTAGACTATTAGATAGCCTCCACTAAATCTCTATTATTAATTATTTTCTCATTAACTACCTCCTTGGTCCGGCAAGTAGCAACGAGGCGAGTTCTAATGTTGCGCACCGTTAAAGACTTCTAAACGAAAGAATTAACAATATATGCATAAACACTATTCAAGAATTACTTAGTTATAATTCATACTTTGTTAATTGCTCATGGTTTCCACAACCCTAGTTGTAGATTCAGCTACTCATGCTTGCAAGATCACAATTCATGTTTTAGAAGAAAAAATTCATGAACTTACAATTAGAGTAGAAGAAGCCCGAAATGTCCAATTGAATTTCAAAGAGAAAATCTTATACACCGAAATCCGAAAATTAAATTGCCAAAGTTTGCAAGTTAATTCCCAAAGAAAATATCAAGAACTAAAAGTAAACAATAATGTCTAACCCCCAAAAACGAGGTTTACATACCCTATTTATAGAAAAACATGTCCTAAACAAAAAGGAAACGAAATAAGGAAATAAACTTCCTGGGACGCGACTTTGATCGACGACTCAACCTACTGACCGTGGGTTGACCTAAGGTTCGTTGGTCCCTTTCGTTGGTCAACACTTAGACTTTTTCATTAGAGGGTGGAACATTCAACTCCCAGTTCATCAATGACGGACGTGCAGGACGGCCCGTAGGTCGATCTATGGTCCATGGATCACTTCGTAGTTCCACACTTTATCAGAATTCCGTGATGCTCATATCTACGCCTACCAATCGACGGACCATCACAAGGACCTACGGTCCGTAGGTCCCTCCGTGGGTGGCCATTTCTGTAGAATTTCAACTGTCATCTCACTCAACCGCGTCAAAGCCTATTTCCTGCAAACATAACACATAAAACATTATTTCCACTACAAAATGGCCCTAGACACACACAACTCTTAAGTGAGATGTATCAAAAATACCGTAAACTCAGGGTATATCAACACCCTCAACTTAAATATGTTGTTTGTCCTCAAGCGACACACTAACACTCTAAATGACACTTGTGTAGAAGCAAACATACAAATTCAAGCAATCACATGGCCATTTCAATCCATTCCATTTTCTCAGTGCAAATCTTTTCTCTTAGACTCAACAAGCCAACTCATACAGATCAAAACATGACATAGATCGACCAACAAACATCACAACATACACCATTCACAATCACCAAGGTATCAATTTTTCCGACAATGTAACTAGTGTCCTCACTTCAAAAGAAGTCCCTTTTCACTCACAAGAGATATGACTTTCAAGTTTTTAGGATTTAGTCAACACTCACGTTCATAAGTGACTTCAAGTACAGTTAATGTTCAAAATCATAGGCTTGCCCATATTTTCACTGCTTAGAATCTCCAAACTAGTTTCTAGGATCACTATAGGACTTTCTGAGCTTCTAACGTAGGCTCAGGGTCAGGTGTGGTACATTTGGGTACTTTTTAGTGACTTTCTGCCCTCCTTGACATTACATTGGCTTTTTACCTCTTTTCTCAACCTATTTTTGACATTTTTTCATTTTACTTTCTTTCCCTTGACTCTTTTCAACACAGATGTGACTTTTGACTTTGTGGCTCTTATTTTTCACTTTCTTCTTTTTCATTCACTTTATTTTTCTTTATTTCTTTCAGCACTTTTGTTTATCATCTGTTTGCTTATTTTGCACATAGTCACATATTTTTTTCTTTTCAGTTTCTCTGTTTAACACGCAACTCTATTCATACCTTTTTTATTTCAGTTTCTTTTTTTTATAGCCACCCTCAACTTAGGCTTTTGGCCCAAGTCAAGGTGCACATGTCCAAGGAGGGATCGGGGCCAAAACAATTATTTTAGGGAAGGTGAGTTAGGTGAATTAAAAGAAATGGTCTATCTTTGGCTCAAATATTTGGATCAAAGGGAACATTGATTTCATTTGGTTGGATCATTTTATGCTTGAGTGGACTTAATTTAAACAATGACCTATGATCACTTCCCAACTTCTAGCCTAGATTATCTTAGAAGGACCAACGGGGCAAGTTCTAGATTGGCACATACTATCTGAACATTCAACTTTTCTCACACATTTTTGGCACATTGTTTCATTGTCAGATTATCAGATTACCCAGTTCAAGTTTTAGCTTAACTCATGAGGTCAAATCGATTCCTTATCATGTCACATTGAGATCCAACACATTCAACTAATCAAGACTATCGATCTAGCATATTTCAACATTTTTTGACAGGGATCATTTTACTCATTCTTTTTATGCCATCATGCTTTAATTTTTCTACTTTCTCCTACACATACATTCCTAAACATGCCGGTTCAACAGAAATTAAACAGTCTCTTGGGGGAAAAGAACACAGGCAAGAAAAACCCAAGAGAGGATTATGAGTTGGGTTACTCAGATTTCACCCTATCACTCACAATCTATTTGCCCCACCCCTAAAAAAATAAAGTGCGATTGTCCCTAATGCACACAAAAAATATAAAAAGTAACGGATCGGGTGAAGCAAACCTGTGGCGCTTATGTGCCAAAGACAACTCAAGAAGTGGGTGGGTTCGGTTTCTCAGAGCCCACTGGATCAACACTCGGAACACCATCAGTAGCAGTTCTATCTACTATCCCAACACTTTCAGTAGTGCTCTTATCAAATCTCACATCTCCGTCAGTAGTGCTCACACCGCTAGATGGGCCAACACTTATCTCACTGGCGCGCTGTTGTCTAAGCTCCTCATCAACTATGGATGCCCTCCTAGCCACCTCAGTATGCTGGCGCTCCTTATTCCTCAGTCTCTCAGCCTCAGTATCATCAGAAGCACGACTGGAGCGGGGGCATTTCCCAGCAACACGGGAAGAATTTGGTGGCGGCATATCATCACCGAATAGGGCATTCATCACAACATTATCAACAGGTGTGTTAGGATCTAGCTCAGTATACGGGGGAGTGAGAAGTGCAGCAACATCAACATGGAGGCTCTCTATCTTCTTCTTGAGGCTGGTCACATCAACTGTCGAGGCTGGCCTTTCCGGGGCTCGCAACTCAAAGAAATCCAAGCGCTTATGAATGACCTAGAACTTCTGGTCCATCATCTGCTCCACCCTCTGATCAACCCTCCCATCGGACTAGCTATAGCCCGCTGCATCCATGGCTTCACATGCTGAAGCAGGGTGGCCATCTGTGCCTCTAGATTTCTGACTCGGACTAGAGGGATGGCGGTGGAACCTGAAAAGTGAGTTGCTCTAGATGAGCTAGGGGCCTGACTAGTGGCCGACGATGGAGGGTCCTAGGCATCCGTTGTAGGGGCTAGATGGGAAGCATCATCAACCTGCATCTGCTCCACATCCGCAGCAAGATCATCTCCTAATGGTGGTACCTCGACCTGTGGCTCCCTGTGAGGTACGACTACATTAGAATCATCTCTGATCAGCTCGATATCTAGAGTTGTGGTTGCCTGAAGCAACCGGTCACAATGCCACACTGGTATAGTAGCATCCTTGCAAAGCTGGAAGATTAGGCATGTGAATGGCAGGGTAGTGGTGGCCTTGATGGCCCTCTCATGAATCACCGCAATCAATATACGAGTGAAATCTATCTCTAATCCTGCAACTATGGCTAGAACCATCACTGTTGTATCCCAAGTGACCACATTGTCCTCCTGAGTAGGGGACACATGGTTCCGCAACAGTAGTTTGAAGAATTTAGTAGCAAAAATGAAGGTCGCCTTCTTGATACCCAAGCTCAGGGTATGGACCCACTCGATACACTCTCCATCCATAACAATGTTACGTGATAGCCACCACAAAAGTGACTCCCTCTGATCGGCATTCCTCTAAAATGCCCCACTCTAGACGATACCCAACTGATAGTCGAACTCTATTGTATTAATGGGCAGAGTATGGTCTGGGCCGTAGATAAACTTGCGGAGGGTGATCTCGGAGATGTCAACAATGAACCCCCAGACGAGTGTGGCCTCAAGTGGAGGTTGAGCTGTAGGCTTGGCCCGCTTAGAGAAGGACACTCTGAGGGTAGCCGCATAGGAAGCATAAAACTCCGGCACAATCTCCTCACTATAGGCCCATGGGCTACAGGACATCCACTCACACCTGTGCCTCTGGAAAAGATCGTGCATGACTGGAGCGGTGTGGAAGCTACTTGTGAGAACCCGACGGTCCTCTGTGACTAATCGGGCCATCTTATCTTGCTCATTCAATATGCAAGCATCTGTGTAAATTTGAAACTGGCCCTCCATATACCACATATTAGGCTCTGTAGCAACCGTTGGAGGCTCAGTACTGGGTGGTACTATGGTATCTCTTGTACTATCAGACTCGTATGAGGAGGCAGTGCTGCCACTGTGGCTAGAGCTGAAGCTGGAGCTGGAGCTGGATGGGACTCAGAGGCTGTCTGTGAGCCAATCGGTGTTGCCTCCTCTTCAGACTGGGGGACAGTAACCACGTCAGAGCTCACCTGCCGGGCTTTATTCCGTATAGTGTGTGGAGTAGTGAGAGATGTCCTGGTGGGAGGAGAACGTACTCCCCATCTATATCCTCATCGATCATCCGCATAGAAAGTGCTACAGACTTCGACTTGCCCTTCGCGGCATAAGTGAGAGCTTGCTTGGGGGCCATGGTACCTGTGGAAGCATAGTTAGTATCAAACCAAGAAAACAAAACACTTCGAAGAATTTTAGAACAAAACACAAACCTAAACAAATATTTAAAATAAATCTAGGCAATAGCTGAACTGCCGACCCACGGTGGGTACCTACGGTCCGTGGGTCCCCTCGTCAGAGTACCCAAAATTGGATCTCTGAAATGGGAACCGCAGATGTGCAGAATGTGGAGTAGATTGAACGACGGATCGTAGTCCACACCGTTGTTCGACACTTAGTGAAAATTGTGTGACCTATTGGCCCACATACCCGACCTATGGTCCATGATAGGGTCTCGTTGGTCAGTGTGTGCTAGGTTTCAGATAGTTCACATTTTGCACTCCTTTTCTTTCTACAATTACAAACACATGAGACCTACACATGCATGTCAACATGTAATTTGGTAGTTCATCATCCTTAGGGTCTCGTTTGACACAATTTTAACAGGTTAGCAAACCGGAACCCAAGAACCCTAAGTCAAAACTTCCAATTCGGCCTATTACTTGATTGATTTGGTTAAAATAAACAATACATTCACATTCTATCATCCCAATGGTGTTTCTAACTATAGTTTAACATGCACTTAATAGATAAACAACCCAAGGTCAAGATCCACTTCATGACTTCATGATTTAAACAATGAACAACAAAATCAAAGTTAGGGTGAAGTCATTTACCTTACAAGTAATCAAAGTGAGTGAGTGTGTGGTTGCAATGAACTTCTTAAACCTTTGCTAGCTCTTTGACACTGAACCCGGACCGAGAAATCGTTGTGAGGGTAAAATAGGGTGATTCGGAATAGAAAAGGAAAATTATGGGAGAGGAGAGTGATAGTGGTGGCTATGGGTAGTTGATATATGAGTGATATGGGGGAATTAGTGTTTTGGACGTGGGGGGTGAATTTAAAATGAAAGGTTTTTATAGAAGGGGGTCCAGGTCGGGTCTCCAGAAACCCTAGGTTGGGCCCACGATACCCTGTTGATGGTTCGTAAGTCTGGTCCGTAGGTCACTCTGACACTGAGAAAATTCAAAACACTTACCTGGGTGTCTACGCACGCCATCCACGGTCCGTGGATTGACCAACGGACCGTCGATGGGGTCCATAGATCACTGCACAAGCTGTTTTTATGCAGATTTTGCCTTTCGCCCCTACACATGTACCAACTATTAGGACTTTCTTTTTACATTTTCTAGACACTTTTTAGACACGGACCCTATTCTATATCTAGCCAACACAAATACAAAATTAAAACACATATCTAAATAGTTACAAAAATTTAAGATAAAAGAAGAAAACTCCTAAATATAAAAGAAAAATATATAGTTGGCTAGATTGTACATCTTGGGTTGCCTCCCAAGCAGTGCTTGATTTAACGTCACGGCATAACGCAGGCCCCTTGAGTTCTCAGACTTCATCAAGATAATAGGCCTCAATCACTTCTTGCACACTCTTCAATTTCCCCATGCAGACTTTGATCCTTTGCCCATTCACTTTGAACCTTGTTCCCTCATTGTTCTCGAGCTCGACCGCTCCATGTGGAAACATTTGAGTGACTTTGAATGGCCTAGTCCACTTGGACTTGAGCTTGCCAGGAAACAAGCGCAACCTTGAGTTGAATAAAAGCACCAGATCACCCATAGCAAATTTACGCTTTTCAATCTTTTGATCATGATACTTCTTCATCTTCTCCTTGTACAAGGCTGAACTTTCATAAGCTTTTAGGCGAAACTCATCAATCTCATTCATGTCACTCACTCTTTGACTCAATGCGGCACCCCAATCCAAATTCAACTTCTTTAGCGCCCACATGGCCTTATGATCTTGCTCTACTGACAAATGGCATGACTTTCCATATATAAGTTGGTAGGGGGACATACCTATGGGAGTCTTGAATACGGTGCCATAGGCCCATAGAGAATCATCAAGCCTTCTTGACTAATCCGTTATGTTGGCATTCACAGTCTTTGCAAAGATTTGTTTTATCTCTCTATTAGACACTTCAACTTGCCCACTAGACTGCGGATGGTAAGGAGTAGTTACATTGTGACGAACTCCATATTTCTTTAGCAACGCCTTGAATAATTTATTACAAAAGTGGGAACCTCAATCACTGATAATCGCCCTAGGTGTGCCAAATCTGGAGAGGGTACTCTTTTTCAAGGATGTGGTAACACTCTTACCATCATTGTTTGGAAGCGCAATTGCTTCCACCCATTTTGATACATAGTCAATCGCAACAAGAATATACTTCATCCCATGTGAGTTCACAAATGGACCTATAAAATCAAGGCCCCAAAAATTAAATAACTCAATCACCAATATCAGATTCATAGGTAGCTCTTGCCTCTTTGAAATTCCTCCTTCTCTTTGGCAACGATCACAAGACTTGCCGAAATTATGAGCATCTTGGTGGATGGTAGGCCAGTAATACCCACACTGCAAGATTTTATGCGCAGACCAAATACCACTATGATGCCCACCAACAGGCGATGAATGACACGACTCTAGTATATTCATCATCTCTACCTCGGGTACACAACGACGAATAATCCCATCAGAACAAATATGGAACAAGTAAGGCTCATCCCAAAAGAACTTTTTCACATCATGCATAAACATTTTCCTTCGGTGAAATGAAAATTCCGATGGAACCAAATCACTTGCCAAGTATTTAGCAAAATCTGTGAACCAAGGAATAAGATCAAAAGAAGCAGCCAATACCTCTTCGTCTGGGAATTCATCATTATTTCAGCCCCATATCCAAGCTTGAGCATAACTTCCTCTTCCAATCTAGACAAATGGTTGGCAATCTGATTCTCTATCCCCTTTCTATCTTTCACCTCAAAATTGAACTCTTGCAGCAATAATACCCACATAGTCAACCTCGGTTTTGCATCCTTTTTAGCCATCAGATACCTCAATGTAGAACGGTCAGTATGCACTATGACCTTAGCACCAACTAAGTAGGATCAAAATTTCTCGAATGCGAAAACCACAGCAAGAAGTTCCTGTTCAGTCACCGTATAGTTCTTTTGAGCCACATTCAGCGCTTTGCTGGCATAATAGATTGGATAAAGATCGTTCTCTCACCTCTGTCGTAATATAACACCAAGCGCCACTCCTCTCGCATCACACATCACTTAAAACGGTTGCCCCCAATCCAGGGAAATAGTGATAGGTGTGGAAACTAGATTTGCTTTCAACTCTCCAAATGCTCTCAGACAAGCATCATCAAAATCAAACTTACACTCCTTTTCGAGCAATCTGCACAATCGGTGTGCTATTTTGGAGAAATCTTTGATAAACCTCCTATAAAAGACTGCATGCCCAAGAAAATTTCTAACACCTTTAACAGTGATAGGTGGTGGAAGCTCTTCGATTACCTCAACTTTAGATCTACCAACCTCAATACCCTTCTCAGAAATCCGATGACCCATAACAATCCCCTCTTTCACCATGAAGTGGTACTTTTCCTAATTGAGCACAAGATTGCACTCTTCACACCGTTTTAGTACCTCGACCAGATGCATCAAACAACCATCAAAAGAGTCACCTACCACAAAGAAATTATGTATAAATACCTCAATAGTATCCTCCACCATATCTGAAAATATCGACATCATACAACGCTGTAAGGTCGTTGGAGCATTACATAACCCAAATGGTATTCTTTTAAAGGCGAAAGTCCCATAAGTGCAAGTGAAGGTGGTCTACTCTTGGTCTTCTGGAGCTATGGAGATCTGATTGTAGCCTGAATACCCATCAAGAAAGCAGTGCCAACCCTTACTAGCAAGACGATCCAGCATCTGATCCATGAACGGCATCGGGAAATGATCATTTTTCTGTCCAAGCATTCAACTTGCGGTAGTCCATGTATACTCTCCATCCATTCACTGGCCTCATCGGAAAAAGCTCATTCTTCGCATTAGGAACCACAGTGATCCCACCTTTCTTGTGTACACACTAAACAGGGTAGAGCCAACTACTATCTGCAAGGTATATGACTCCAGCATCCAACTACTTGATGATTTCCTTTTTCACTACCTCTTGCATAGGCGAATTTAATCTCCTTTGGTGATCGATACTAGGCTTGTTGTCTGGCATGAGTTGGATTTTATGAGAATAAATGCTAGGAGGAATCCCAATAATGTCTGCAATAGTCCATCCAATAGCCCGTTTGAACCTCTTCAATATAGAAACTAATTCCTCAACTTGTACCTCACTCAAATCGGCCGTAATGATGACCGGTAAAGTACCATCTCTCCCCAAGAATACATACCTCAATTGCGATGGTAGAGCCTTGAGCTCTAATTTTGGATCCTCTTCAACAGACGGTTTTGCGTGTGGAGAGTCGTGATTTTTCATATCTAGCTCCGATTTCTTTGGCTTGGAACGAAATTTGAACCTATCAAGTGCAGCACCTAATTCATCATAGTCTTCAATACCATCACCCTCAAAATTTATCATTACCACTGCCTGTGCATTAACATCCAACCTCTCTTTAATAAACACATCAGAACCTCGCTCCACAATATGATTCACCACTGATAGACTTGAGATCGCTTTCCTACTTCATAGACCTACATATATTGAAAGTTACCTATTCATTATTCAATCGGAACTTCATCTACCCTTTCTCCATATCGGCCAAGGCACGCCAAGTAGCAAGGAATGGTCTCCCTAGGATGATGGGAACCTCAAAATCAACCTCACAATCAAGAATACAAAATCTGCCAGAAAAATAAATGACTCCACTTTCACAAGGACATCTTGGAGAATACCAATCGGCTTCTTCACAGTTCTATCGTCCATGAGTAGACGCATCGCAGTCGGTTTTGGATCCCCTAAACCCAACTTCTTTTAGATAGACAATGGCATCAGAATAATGCTAGCACCCAAATCATACAACGCCTTCGCAAAATGCAACAACCCAATGGTACAAGGAATAGTGAAAACACCAAGATCCTCTTTCTTCTGCACAAGTGACCTAGTAGCAATAGCACTGCAATGTTGCAACCTCCCATCATTCTCAAAATTGACGGCCTCTTTTTGGTCACCAAATCCTTCATAAACTTCGCATACCCAGACATCTGCTCCAAAGCCTCTAACAACGGAACATTGATGGAAAGTTGTTTCAACATAGTAATGAACCTGTGGTATTTTCCTTCTTCAGTCTTCTTCACTAATTTCTGTGGGAATGGCGATGGAGGTCTAGGCATGGAAATAACTTTTTTGGGTCACCTCCGCTTCCTTCTCTGTAGCATTATTGGACTCTCCAGTAACCTCGATCTCATCATCATCTTTTTCTACCATAGTTTCAACCTCAGACGACATAGGGGGATCAATGGTCTGATTACCTCTTCGAGTGGTGACTGCCATACAATGCCCATCATTCTTTGAATTCTAGATGATGTAGCTTGGAAGTGTGCCAGGCTGATGTGGGTTTACTATAGTGAACAATTGATTCATCTGCTACTCAAGTTGCTTGATCGACACTACATGGGCATCAACTTTTTGACCAATTTCAGACAAGTCGTTTCGCATCTCCTTCACATTCTCATCAGTCGTATCAAACCTCTTCATCATCTTCTACATCATATCCTCAATGCGTGACATACTACCCCCAGCTTCCTTATTGCCAAATTCCCGATTTGCAGGTGGAATATAATGCCCAACTCTCTCGTTTCTTTTGCCATAGTTGTTCCGGTTGTAGTTGTTGTCGCGATTGTAGTTCCCATCTCGGACGTAGTTACCCTCTCGATTGTAGTTACCATAGTTCCAACCTTGGTTTCCTTGACCTTGGCGCAAAATATCCGAGTTGGAACTTTGGGCGTTGGCTCGGAAACCCCCCGTCTGATCATTCACCAAATACACATCCTCCTCAGAGTAGCATTCCTCAACTGGTGGTGGTGGAGTTCTAGTCAAGTAGTTTACCGCATTCACCTTTTTCTGTACCTCCGCTCACATGCTTCAACACCAACCCAAGTTATGTCCTCATCTGAAACATCTTCTCATAAATGTCATCGGCATCTTAGTGCAGCTTGAACTACAAAAGTGTTTCTTCCAGTGTCTGACTTCCTAGTGCTCCATGCTTTATTATTTCGGGAAATCTTCTCCAATTTCTCAGTGATCTCCTCAAAAGCGCACTCACCATATGAACCTCCAGCGATATTATCAAGCACAACCTTACCATTGTCATCCTGACCTCTGTATAAGTACTCCTTCAGTGACTCATCATCTATGCAGTGATTCAGAACACTTCTTATGAATGCAGTGGACGTATCCCATGAACTGCTCATAGACTCTCCCAGTAGTGCTACAAAGTTATTCAGCTTGTCCTTGTGATTCAACCTTTTGGACAACGGGAAATACTTTGCCATGAAAACCTTGTGCAATTGGTCCCATGTATGAATCAAATCCTACGAAAGCTCAGAAAACAACACTGCAACATCTCCAATCAATGATACAGAGAAGACTCTCAAACCTAACACGTTCATATCCAACTCTGGTCGTCCCACACAACTCTTGCAGACACTCCTCAACTTGGCCAGATGCCCATGCAGATCTTTCGAAGCTAGACCAGAAAACAACCCCCTTATTTTAAGCATATGCATCAGATTGTTCATCACCACAAATGTATGCCTTGGGGGTAGAGGAGGGAGAATAATAGGTCCTTTTGATTCAACTGTATTAAAGTCGACCCTCTAATTATCAGGTAACCTCGGTTCTGGTTGATTTTGTACCCTCAATGCATCTCCAAGTAGATTACCCCCATGAACCTGAACGTTCTCATTATTCACTCCTTCCTCATGCTCCTTTATGATTGGATTATTATTGCCTCCTTGATTTGCCATTTTTCTCAAAGTCTTGCTTAGTTCAGGGTTGTATGCGGTCAATGGTTTGCCTTGACTCTGTGTACTTGGCATACACTAGAGTAGAAACCTGTAGAAAACAAAAACAAAAAGTAAAATAAGGAAATAATTGACTAAAGTTCAATAATGTAGTTAAACTTAATCCAAAAGCCTTACTCCCAAGCAGCGGTGCCAAAATTTGACACGCTCAAATTACACCTCCCTAAAAAAGTATAAGCATTCGTTGTGAAATAAAGAATCCAACTTGTAGGTTAGGGACGATCCCACAAGGAATATGGTTCAGACTTAACCTTAACTCACTATTATATTCGTTTAGTCAAATTGTTTCCGAGACAAGTAAACTAAAGGGGTGGGGGGGGGGGTTGTTGGAAACAAGTAACAGATTGTTGATTATTAAGTAACAACTTGGCAGGATTAAAACTTTGTTGTTATCAATATGAGAGAGAAACTAGGGTGTATGTGTTCCCCATGAGCTCTTAACGTGGTAATCCTAATAGTAGTAATTCTTTGGTCCTCCAAGTAGGGAATTTCACTACGCACCTTGGTCCGGCTATGAGTGTATACTTTACTAACCCTTGCCTTAACCTCATATTAGACATCACATCAATGTATGGCTTAGATTTCACCCGCACCAATAGACATTAGACTATTAGATAACATCCATTAAATCTCCGTTATTAATTTTTTTCTCA
The DNA here is from genome assembly GCF_900185275.1 of Solanum verrucosum. NCBI lineage: Eukaryota > Viridiplantae > Streptophyta > Magnoliopsida > Solanales > Solanaceae > Solanum > Solanum verrucosum. The sequence goes on from NW_026020215.1 coordinate 1,664,240, forward strand.
TTAACTACCTCCTTAGTCCGGCAAGTAGCAACGAGGCGAGTTCTAATGTTGCGCACCGTTAAAAAGACATTTAAACAAAAGAATTAACAATACATGCATAAACACTATTCAAGAATTACTTAGTTATTATTCATACTTTGTTAATTGCTCACGGTTCCCACAACCCTAGTTGTGGATTTAGCTACTTATGCTTGCAAGATCACAATTCATGTTTAAGAAAAAATAATTCATGAACATACGATTAGAGTAGAAGAAACCCAAAATCTCCAATTGAATTTTGAAGCAAAAATCTTATAAACCGAATCTGGAAATCAAATTGCCAAAGTTTGCAAGTTAATTCCCAAAGAAAATAACAAGAACTAAAAGTAAACAATAATGTCTAACCCCCAAAAATGAAGTTTACACACCCTATTTATAGAAAAACATGTCCCAAACAAAAAAGAAACGAAATATGGAAACAAACATTTTGGGACACGACTTTGATTGACGACTTGACCTACGGACCGTGGGTTGACCTACAGTCCGTTGGTCCCCTCCGTTGGTCAACACTTAGACTTTTTCAACAGAGGTTGGAACCTTCAACTCCCAGTTCATCAATAACGGACGTGCATGACAGACCGTAGGTTGGTTCCTCTTTCATGGCTCCATACTTAGGATTTTCATCAGGTACTAGAACTTCAACTCTCTGAACACATTCGACGGATGTGCAGGACGGCCCGTAGGTCGACTTACGGTCCATGGATCACTTCGTAGTTCCACCCTTTATCAGAATTCCTGATGCTCCTATCTACGCCTACCTATCAACAGACCGTCACAGGACCTACGATCTGTAGGTCCCTCCGTGGGTGGCCACTTCTGCAGAATTTCAGCTGTCATCTCACTCAACCGTGTCAAAGCCTATTTTCTGCAAACATAACACATAAAACATTATTTCCACTACAAAATAGCCCTAGACACACACAACTCTCAAGTGCAATGTATCAAAAATACCATAAACTCATGGTATATCATTTTCCTTTGAGACGTTATATGTGTTTTTATAGGTTACGTCCCAACAATTCTTATGAGGTTTTAGAATGACTTGTCAAAACAAAGTTTGGTATCCCGCATTTATGTTTAGACTTCTTATTTGATGTGAGATATCATTTATTATCTGTTATTGAATATACTATTGTGTTGTATGCATGTCAAGTGGCTTTTGTAGGGTTTCTTGAGGTATTACACATGATATCACGTCTAGGGTATAATTTGGGTCATGAAAAACTTGGTATTTAGAGCACAAGGTTTTAGAAAAGGTCTTTGGATGTCTGACAATCCGTGTTAAGTAGTCTTGTTCATGAGTGTGAAGCGCACCACATTTATGAATATGATGCTACAAAGCAGTTAGAAACTTTACTTCTTTCACTGTTTTATGGGTTACGTCTCAACAACTCTTATAAGGTTTTTGAATGGCTTGTCAAGACAAAGTTTGGTATTCTGATATTTTGTTTAGACTTCTTATATAATATGAGACTTTTTTTTAATCTATTCTCTCTTATTGAATATACTATTGTGTTTTATGTATAATAAGTGGCTTGCGTAGGGTCTCTTGAGGTCTTATATGTCCTGTCACATCTAGGGTGTAATTTGGGTTGTTAAAAACTTAGTATTTAGAGCACAAGGTTTTAGAAAAGGTCCTTGGATGTCTAACAAACCGCGTTGAGTAGAGTCTTGTCGATGAGTGTGAAGTATGCCACATTTATAAATAGGATGCTACAAAGCGTTTAAAATCTTTACTTCTTTCACTACTCTAAAGTTGTGCCATATAGTTTATTTCTATAAATGTCCTTCTTCTTATTCTTGTCTAATGTTTTTTAGGATATGGCCCCCTCAAGAGCTTATGTGAGAAGGAATGCGGGTGATTATGAGGAGCTCGAGGTTCCTCAAGTTTTTGTCGACCCTCTGAATGAACAAGTGACTCATCCCGAATTCCAAGTCGCTTTCCAAATGTTGGCTCAAGCTATGACAACCCAAGCTAATAAAGAATTTGTTACTCGTGTGAACCCAAATCTGGGTATGGAGGTAATAAGGATAAGATACTTCAGTAGGATGAATACCCCGGAGTTTCACGGGTTAAAAATGGATGATGATCCTCAAGAGTTAATTGATGAGATTTATAAGATAGTGGGAATTACGGGAGTGTCAATAGTGGAAAAGGAGGAATTGGTAGCTTATCAACTCAAGGGTGTTACTAACGTTTGGTTCAAGCAATGGAAGGAACAGAAGGATATTGATGTAGGTCCTCTTGATTGGGAGAAATTCAAAGGAGCTTTTCTTGATCGTTTCTTTCCCCTCGGATAAGGGAGGAAAAGGTATTTGAGTTCATTAATCTCTGTCAAGGAAATATGAGTGAAGAGTATGCTTTGAAGTTTACTCAATTGGTAAAGTATACTCTAACTATGGTTGCCGACTCAAGGTCAACGATGAGTAAGTTTGTGTCGGGTGTGTCCGAAATCATGGTCAAGTAGTGTCGCACCACCATGTTGATTAAAGAGATGGATATCTCTCATTTGATGATACATTCCCAACAAATTGAAGAGGAAAATCGAGAGGAGAAGTCTGGGTAGTCAAAGAGGGCAAGGACCAGTGATGGTGATTTTCTCATTCTAGGGTGGACATGGTCGTTCTAAATTATGGGAAAGGTTTTCTGGTCAAGGTTCTTCTAATGCTATGGCTCCTTAAGGTCAATAAATATAGGGTGTCTAACCATAATACTCATGGAGGTACTGGTAATGGATCTTCTAACCCTGCTTGCCAAAGGTGTGGAAAAAGTCACTCAGAAAAATGCTTAGTGCGTATGGATGGTTGATTTGGTTGTGGGAAGACTGGTCACAAGATGATATATTAGTCATTGCTTGATTCTAATGAAAGGAATTGTAAGAAGGCTCAACCTAGTGGTTCTGGTTCGGGTGCTCCTCGACAGAATAAATTTTATGCACTTCAGACTCGACAAGATCATGAGGGTTCTCAGAATGTGGTGACCAGTATGTTGAAAGTCTTTCATTTTGATGTCTATGATTTGCTTGATCTGGGTGCTACATTTCCATTTGTTACTCCTTATGTGGCCATGAGATTTGATGTTGGTCATGTAATCCTTTCTAATCCTTTTTATGTTCCTACTCCTATTGATGATTCTATTATTGCTTAGAGAATTTATAGAAATTTTCCAATTTTTATTTCTCATAGAACCACTCATATTGATCTTGTAGAGCTTGACATATTAGATATTTATGTTATTCTTGGGATGGATTGGATTCATGCATGTTATTCTTTCATAGATTGTAGGACCCGATTTGTCACATTCAAGGTTCCAAACGAACCTATCATGTCATGGGAAGGGGAAAATTATGCTCTTAAGGGTCAGTTCATATCTTGCCTAAAGGTTAGGAAATATTTTCTAAGGGTTGTTTTTATCATCTTGTTCGGGTTTGGGATACTGATTTTGAAACCCTTACTCTTGAGTCACTTTCAATTGTAAATGAGTTTTCGAAAGTATTTCCAAATGATCATACCAATATTTATTCGAAAAGGGAAATAGACTTCAGTATTGACCTTCTCTCAGATATGCAACCTATCATTATTCCTTTTTACCATATGTCTCCGACAAAACTTAAGGAGTTAAAGGACCAATTAAAATATTTGTTGTATAAGGGTTTTGTTAGATCAAGTATCTCTCCATGGGATCCTTTGGTTTTGTTTTTTTGAAAGAATGATGGTTCCCTCCGAATGAGCATTGAGTATCAACAATTGAATAAGGTTACCATTAAGAACTAGTATCATATTCCAAGGATAAATGATTTTTTTATCAACTCAAAGGAGCAAGTTACTTCTCTAAGATTGACCTTGGGTCAGGTTATCACCAATTGAGGGCGAATGAGAGTGACATTTCGAAGATGGGTTTTCAAAGGTATGGTCACGATGAATTTTTGGTGACGTCATTTGGTTTGACTAATGCTCAGTGGCATTTATGAATTTGATGAGTAGGTTCTTCAAACAATATCTTGACATGTTTGTGATTATGTTTATCGATGATATCTTGATTTACTCACATAGTGAGAATGACCATGCTGAGTATTTAAGGATTGTGTTGCTAATACTCAAAAATCGCAAATTGTATGCTATGTTTAGGAAATGGAAATTTTGGTTGAGGTAATTTTATTGACTTGGCCATATTGTCTCTGATGAAGGTATTCAAATTAATCCTAAGAAGACCGAACCAGTTAAAAATTGGCCTAGACCTTTGTCTGCTTTGGATATTCAAAGTTTCTTAGGTTTGGTCGGTTATTATAGAAGGTTTGTGGAAGAATTTTCCTTGATTTCTTCACCTTTGATGACGTTGACTCAAAAAAAGGTGAAATTCCTATGGTCAGAAGCTTGTGAGAAGAGTTTCCAAGAGTTGAAGGATAGAATTACTTCAACCCCAATTTTGACATTACTAGAAGGATTAGATGGTTTCGTGTAATATTGTGATGTTTCTCAGATTGGTGTTGGTTGTGTTTAGATAATGTCACGCCCCGAGCCTACACCCTGGGCGGAACTAGCACTCGAGAACCATTGTTGGCCCTAAGCGAACCCTTTAACTAGCTTAACTCTTAGTGGAAGACTTACTCATAATAAAATACTTTAAAAAGTAAACTAAACTGCTCAATAAATAACTTAGAATGTATAAAGAACATTCACTAGCCAAAATGGCACTCAAGTCTCCATCATTATAACAGGAAATGGGAACACTCAAGAACTAACATCAACTATTGTCTATGAAGCCTCTAATAACTGAGATGGACATCGGGACTAGACCCACGACATCCTAATGAACTGAAATGATAAAGTAATGAAAAGAGGGATCCTACAGAAGCAAGGAGGCTCACCAACAACTCTGAAGCTCAACTAGATCAACGATGCGCTGGATGCTGATCATGGTTACCTGAATTTGCATCATAAGATGATGCAGGACAATTGGCATCAGTACATTGAATGTACGAGCATGCGAGGGGAATTCTAAAACAAGACATAAGCTTGAAAGCAACTGAAAGAAAATACATGGGCTCATCTAAACTCAACTTAACTCATTTCAATATAAAGCAATAAAATGAATGCAATATAAAGAAAAGCTTTTAAAGCATGGATAACAACTATGTGTATTTAGAAATACAATAGTAACTTTGTATGTATACAAAGATACAATATAAAATCTGAATGTATAAAAAAAAATACAATTAACTCTATGTATATAAGAATACAAAATATTGTTGTGGGAGTTTCTATAATCGACAACCATCACTTAAGAGCAATGTGATGATACATCGTTTTGCCTTACGCTGTCGGGCCGTCATATACCTTGCTAGGGGTATAAAACCTAACTCATTAAGTGGATCCACTAGTCTATGCTAAAAATCACTAAGGAATTATCTAAAAAGTACGACCCTTTTCTACTCATGGTGGCAACATATTTAATGGGGGCTGGGAGTTGTCTGAACTCTCCCCCATATCGGTGCTCAATACCACTCCCAAAATATGATACTAGCTCTTATGTTTAAAATCATAACTTCTTTCTGTGGTTTGAGATAATTGCTCAAAAACTTAGCTCAAAGGCTCTCATGAAAAACAAAGTTTTCTCTCTTGCTTAATTGTGAAAGCATTTACTCTTTACTGTAAACTAGCTCAAAGATTTTGTGGAAATCAAAGTTTTCTTTCTTGATTAAATGTGAAAACATTTTACTCTTTTGGGAATACATAGTCCCGATATACTCTTTTGAAGAAATGAACTTCAATCTTTACTCTTTACTCAACTCAAAACTTAAGTCTTAAAACAAAGTTAAAACATTTGTAAAAGACTTTTGGAAGACTCTAAGAACTTCTCTTAACTTGGCTCTTAACTTTCCTTGAATTTGAATTTATGGATTCAAAGATGGTGAATTGTGATAGGAACAATCTCATTATGTTTAGGAGTGTATTTAGATAGTTAAACAGGAGAAACGATCAAGAAATCACTGTCTGGATGCAAGTCCACGACGCAGAGATGCATTTAAATATTTGGTCGCGAAATAAATTTTGAGGCAGAATGGTCCGTGACCACTCCGCGATGCAGAGAAAATTTTGTAAATCTTGAGAAACAAGTCCGCGTAGCGGACCTGGTACCCAGATCTGCCTAAACTTGTTCCTTCTTTGTTTTCTAACCCCAATTCGCCTAAACTCGGTTCTTTTCTCAAATTCTCTTTAGATTCAAATATCTAACACATGTACACAAGAATCTAACTCAAAACAACTCTAACAATCGACCTTAAGCTCTCAAGAACTCCTTAATCTCATCCCAAATTCAAGAATGAAAGCAATTCAAGAATACAACTCAAGAACATTAAAGTCTCAATCTTTTAGGACAAAAATCATACTGAAATAAACATGTTTGGCTCGTGGGTGAATGAACCCAATGCTGTGTGAACTCATATACCTCATAGGATTGAATCCTTGACGAAATCCGTACTCAATTCCTCAAGAAATCGACGAATCCTTGCTTTTTCTCCTCTTTTATCCTCTTCTTTTCTCTTCTCTCAAAACCCTAACTCTTTTTGAAGAAGTGTAAACTGAACCAAATCAGTTTAAACCCAAACTTAATTACCAAAAACAAAATTAAATAATTGAGTAGGGAAAAGACCAAAGTACCCTTCTAAAATCCGGTTTTGACTTTCCTTATCTAGACATCCCAACTTCAAATAAGCATATCTCCCTCATACGAACTTGAAATCGCACAAACTCGGCGTAATTGAAAAGATAATTCAAAGATATTTTCTACGGTATCTTGTATCACACACACCTAAATCTTCTTGATCTGGGATTTATGGCCTTTTGAAGTTGACTCAAAACTCATACTTAGCTTAACTTTGTCAAACTTTCCAAATTTGATTATTTCCAAAAATGGTTTCTTTCTAATTCTAGTTCTTTCCAGTTCTTTCAAATAGAGAGGTGTTACAGATGTAACATGTGAAAGTCATCGCTTATGCTTCGAGGTAATTAAAGGAACATAAAAAGAATTATCCTACTCATATTGGAGTTAACGGTGGTAGTGTTTGTTTGTCTTAAAGATTTGGATACATTACTTATATGGTGTTCATGTAGATGGGTTTACATACCACAAAAACTTGAAGTATATTTTTACTCAAAAGGATTTGAATTTTTGCCAAAGGAAATGACTTGAGTTATTGAAAGACTACGACATGAGTGTCCTCTATCATCTTGGTAAAGTGAATGTGGTTGCAGATGCTCTTAGTCAGCTATCGAGGGAAGTGTTTCTCATGTTGAGGATGGCAAGAAAGAGCTAGTTCATAATGTTCATAGATTGGCCTGATTGGGTGTTCTCTTGGTTGATTCTAATAATGTGGTGTGATTGTTCAGAATGGTTTAGAATTATCTCTTTTATCGGATGTGAAGGCTAAGTAAGATCTCGATCCAGTACTACTTGATTTGAAGAAGACAGTATCAAAAAAAACCATTGTGGCTTTCTCCCAAGGGTGAGTTAGTGTCATTTGATATCAATGTCGACTATGTGTTTTGAATATTGATGAGTTAAGGAATCAGATTTGATAGAAATTCATAGTTATCGAAATTCTATTCACTCGGGAGCCACCAAATGTTCATTCATTTGTGGGAAGTCTATTGGTGAAATGGGAGGAAGAAGGATATTGCAAAAGTTGTGGCTAAATATTTAAATTGTCAACAGTGAAAGTTGAGCATCAGAAACCGGGTGGTTTGGCTCAAGATATTATTATTCCTATGTGGAAATGGGAAGTTTTAAATATGGACTTATTACAAGTTTACCTCGTACTCATTGTCAGTTTGATTTAATTTGGGACATTGTGGATGGGCTAATCAAATCGGCTTACTTTCTTCCCGTAAAGACTTCATTCTTATCCTAGGAGTATGTCAAGCTTTATAATCGGATAATGGTAAGGTTGCATAAAGTTCCCTTATTTATTATCTCTGATTGTAGTACTCAGTTTACATTTCAATTTTGGTGGTCGTTTTAAAAGGGTCTTATTACTCAAGTGAAGCTTAGAATGACTTTTCATCCTCAGACCGATGGACAAACTGAGAGTACTATTGAGACTTTGGCAGATATATTGAGAGATTATGTGATTGACTTCCGAGGTAATTGGGATAATCATTTGCCTTTGATTGAGTTTGGTTATAATAATATCTACCACTCTAGTATTGTAATGGCTCCATTTGAGGCTCTCTGTTAGGTGGTGTAGGTCTCATATTGGTTTGTTTGAAGTTGATGAGATCTCTTTGATAGGGCTTGGGTTAGTGCATATGGCTATGGAAAAGATTTGACTTATTTGTAAAAGGTTAAAACCAACTCAAATTCAACAAAAGTGATTGTCGTTATTAGAAGAAGAGAGCATGATTTTTAATGTTATACTTTAGCTTGGAGTGATTCTCCTTGTTTATGTGCATTATGATGAGATTTACATTCATATTGGGTTGTTAACTTCTCTCCTATTCTATTTATTCTAGCTTGAGTCTCATTTGAGGATGGATGTTCCAAGGGGGAGATATTGTTACACCTCATAAATTGGAAAGTTGAATTAAAAAGGAAAAGTTCATTTTTGCCACTGGTTCTGAGATCTACGAGTTTGTGAATCGTAAGAAGTCATATGGGCCATAGAAAGGAAGTCATAGAGTTGAGTTGAGTTTTTGGGAAAATTCAAGTTTACGAAGTACGACCTACGAGATAACAAGATGGGTCGTAGTAAGTTTGATGGGTCATAGGACTGATCTGTATAGTGTATTCAGAGATTTTAAATTAACACCTCTGTCTACGAATTAAGTTGACAAATTGTAGATCATTCTACGTGTCGTAGGAAGGTTTCATAGAAATAATTTGGATTTAGTGGAATTTCGGACTTCAAATAAGGTTCTGTGGAAGGCGTCTACGAACCGGTGACTGAACGATGAGTCATAGAAAGGTCTTCTGGGAAATTGATTGAATTTTAGGTTTCTGAAGTTGGTTCTTAGGTTTGCTTGTATGGGCTGTAGAATGTCCTACGGGCCATAGGTATGTCCGACAGTTATTTCTTAAGAATATTTAGGTCTTTTCCTATGCATTTAATACTACACTATATCGTTTTGACCCTATTTCTAAGTCCTATAACTACCATTCAAATCTTAAACTACCCAAACCCTCTCATTCTCTCAAATCCCCAATTTCCATCCAAGTTAATCATCTCCAATTCTCTCTCAAGCTCAAGGATGAAAGCTAGGGTTCTAAGATTCAAGTATCCTCTTTTTCTTGTTCTGATAGGCTTTGATTATCAAGGTATGTGGATATTCACCAATGGATTCCATTCATTTATTGGGTCCCAAAGAATCTCAATCTCCAAAATTCAATTTCACCCAATTTGATTAGGGTTTCATACAACTCTCCATGGGTCCTATTTATTTTGATTCAATTGTTTGATTTAAATCTTATCATGCATGATTTGATTCAATTACATGGTTTTCAATTGATTTCATATGGACCCCATGCTTTTTTCTTGATTATGATGATGAATTTACGAAGAAAGCTTATGAACTCATGAAGTATGATTATGAAAGTTATGCACGTTTTATGAAAAAGGTGTTTTTTGAACTAAAGATGTGTTTGAGATAAGTATCAATGAATTGTAAAAAGTTTACTCACATATGCATAAATTGTGCTAGGTTTTCTCACATATTATGAAATCATGATTCTGAAAGATTTTCTCACATATGTGTGAATCATGATTAAAAGGAGCTACTCTATGATGAGTTATGATTGGATTGGTAGTTTAAATGTGCCTTTTCAAGTATGATGATATGACTGCGAATATGACTAATTCCGTTGAGATTTTTACTTAGCACCGAGAGAACTTTGAAATGGATGGTCTTCCATTAGTAGAGGTTGGGTCTCTAGAAAGAATCTCTTTATCCCTAACTACATCCCCCCATAGGATTTGTCTTAGAAAGACATAGCTAGTGAATCCATATAAGCTAGAAGTTATGGTTTTTACCTCGGCAAGTAGGACAACATTTTTTTGGTGTGGGGAAGACATCGGATTCCATGTTATAGCTCACATGATCTATGTTGGTTAATGGTTAATATCGTACAAAAAAGAACTACATTTTCCTCAAAGGTTTATGCAAGCTTTCATTATGTTTTAAGTATGCATTGACTATGTTCATGATTTATGACTCCTCTTTAAAGGCTTTTACTATGTTTGGCTTTATCATGCATATCATGTTTTAAGTTCCCAAATGATCATGCTTATGTTTTCATGCATTTCTCCATCTTAGTACATTCCATATACTAATTCATACTTGTCCTATATTGTTTATAATATAGGGTTCGCTGCTTCTTTTCTTCACACTCGTGGCTAGCTTGGATTGCTTTTACTATTGGATTAGGGAGTCGTTATACTTCGAGGGCAAGACCATGAAGACTTTTATTGTTTTTATTGCTTTTCGTTGAGACTTTGTACGTTGTATATAGGTTATGTTTCTACCACTCTTATGAAGTATTAGAATGGCTTGTCAAGACAAAGTTTAGTATTCTACATTTATGTTTAGACTTCTTATATAATATGAGACTTTTATTGTCTATTCTCTCTTATTGAATATACTATTGTGTTGTATGCATGTCAAGGGACTTGTGTAGGTTCTCTCAAGGTCCTATAGCCATGTCACGTCTAGGGTATACTTTGGGTCGTGATAGAGGGCATGATCACACATTATGAGTTTCTTGTCTATTTCAGTCTTTTCAATTTTAAGATTCATTTTGTAAGCTAGGGCTTGTCCTAGTTACACCTATGATAATAGATACTTGTTGTCAGATTTAGTATGATTCCACATTTGTAGTCTTTATACTTTGTTTTGGTATCTTGTTTAGTTGAAGTGTTGAGACTTATATTTCTCTTTACCTTTTATTTTTATTATGTTGATATCTTAATATCACGCTTATGTCAAGTGCTTTGTTTAGGATCTTTGAGAATCATATTCGTCATGTCATGTATAGGAGTTAGTCTAGGTCATGACAACTACCTATGGCTCATAACACCGCAAATTACGCGGTATATATTTCAAGTGAAACACTACCTAAACATTTCTAAAACGCACTTTTGCCTCTTAAGGGTATCATCAATAGCAAAGTTTCATTAAGGGTTAGAGAGCGTAACATACTTTGGCTCAAAGCACTATTCATATGGATAAGGGTGTATTCTTTCGGATTAAATAAGGTTAAACACATGATGGAATCCTCTAAAACACTTGTGCAATCTCTTTTACTTTTCTAATGGATTTTTCTAAGAGTACCTCACTGATAAGGATCTGACCTTTATTATTTCTACCACCTCGAAGATAATATAAAGGTAGAGGAATTGGAGAAATGCACAATTTTTCATAAGCTTCTTAGGGGACAACTCAATTGCACGATCTAGAGTATGAAAGAACATTAACTTTTACTAAATGTCTATAGTCCCTCATTTATAGAAGTGAGGCCATCACAACTATAAATAAGATCATACTAACACGACTTCATAGACACCCTAGTATACTTGAACTCTTGGCTCTAATATCAGTTTGACACGACTTGAGTCTAAACCCAGTCGAGACACAATACTTAGACACATGAGTGGCACAACTTAACCCTTTTAATAACATATTATATGAAAGCTGAAGCTGAAGCGGAAACATAAACATTTGAATAACAAAAAGACAACCCATGTACTAAATACTAATATCTGAAATAACCTCTAGTATTTAGGATGAAAGAATAAGTATGTCATGACATAGCCCCCAACTACCTCAAAATTAAAGATAAAAGAAAAAAAATTAATAAACTAAATCCATGGAGTCCCCATATGACGAGGAGTCCCCAAATGTTGACTGAAAGTGCTGCAATCTTGTAACACCTCAGATTTGAAAAGATGAAAATATTTTAGTTTTTTTCTAAAACTGGTGTCTGCACCAACGGAACTATCGATGGTCTGTGGGTTGCTTTGCGAGCCGTAGGTGGCAAGTGCATTTTTTGTTCTTAAAATTTCAAAGTCCCAATACTTCTATAAGGTTCACCAGGACGGTCCTTCATCCAATGCACGAGTCGTAAATAGGCCTAGTAGGTGAGTCTCAAACTTAGTGGGATTTTAAGAAATTCCATTTGGACTCACGGAGGCCATGTATGGACCATAGGTTGAACAATGGACCGTAAATGGATCCTATCAATAGAGGGTCCAAGAAAAAAGTTTCTGAACCCATTGATGGTTGACTAGGATGGTCCGTAGGTGGGCCCACGGACCATAGTTCCCCACCGTCGATTGGGTTGGCAGTTAGTTTTAAGTAAGGGTCATATGAGTCTTTTTACTATTGTTTTAACTTAATACTATATTGTTTTACCTTCTACCCTAGGCCCTATATAAAAACTTTTACCCCCAAAATCACTCAATTCAATTCAATCTCCTAAATTCCTTAAACTTGACCAGATTCATCCTCTCAAAAAATCTTTACTCTAGATCAATGAAGAAGAAGAAGCTAGGGTTCCTCAAGTTCAAGTCTCCTTTATTCATCATTGCTTAGGGATTCAATCAAGTTTGTAGTGATTTCATCATTGGGTTCAATTCGCCCATTGAGCCCCCAAGGTTTCTTCAATTATCCAATTCAATTTCTCAAGATTTGATTAGATTTTCACTCAATTCCTAATAGGTTCTATTTGTATGGATTAAATTACTTTATTATGATCTTACTTTGATGATTTGGACTTAATTACATGTTTATCAACAAATTTCATGTGAACCCATGTATTCATCTATGAATTTTGACAATGAACATTTACATGAATTTATGAAGAAGCTTGAATCTATGAATATGTTTTATGAAATTATGCATGTTTTTATGAAAGAAATGTTTATGCCTCAAGTAAGCTTATAGATGAAGGTACTTATATGTTCTATGAAGCTTAGCGACATGACATGAATGACATCTAGATTTTCCCTCAATGCTTTTCAGGCTATTTTCCTAAATTCGGTCTTAATAAGTATGGTATCAAGATATGCCATCACTGATTTTAGATCACACTTTCAAAACTATTTTCATTAGTAGTAGGGAATCTCTAGCAAGAAGTGAATGAATATGGGCCTTAAAAGCTATTATGAAAAGATCATGGATGGTGAAAGGTTTTCTCACGCATGGTCTAAGGAGCTATCCTATGATGTTTCTATCTTGGATTAGCATCTTAATTGTACTTTTACATGGATGATAGGAAAAGAGGCGATTACCCATGTCCCATAATGATAAGATCACTTAAGATTAATGACTATTCCACAGGATTTATGCTTAGCACTGAGAGGATATTGAGATGGAAGCTCTCCTATTGTTAGAGGACGGGTTTCCAGTAGCAATCTCCTTATCCCATACCTATGTGCCCCTATAGGATGATTGTCTTAGACAGACTTTAGCTAGTGGATCGACGTAAGATAGAAGTTCATGTTCCTTACCTTGGAAAGTAGGACACACTTTTTTGATATGGGACAGACACTGGATTCCATTTTATAGCTTGCATGGCCTATATATCGGTTAATGGTATATTTCCCACAAAAAGAACTTAGTTGATTTCTAATGTTTTATGAAGCTTCCTTTATGATTTAAAGATGCATTGACCATGATAATGATTTATGAATCTTCTTAACTGATTTTACTATGTTTTAACTTGATCATGCATTCCATGTTTTCGATTATGTCCATTTATGACCATGTCTCATGTTTTATTGCATTCCCCTCATACTTAATACATTTCATTTATTGATGCATACTTGTGCCTACATTGTTTCACTAATATAGGGCTTGACGATTCTTTTACTTCCGTTTATGGCTAGTTGATTGCATTAGAGATTTGAAGACTTGGTGAGTCCTCATAGTTTGAGGACTATCTCACTTTTATAGCTTTTTTGTCATTTTAGTTTCTGACTTTGTAGGCGATGTTGGGTTACGTCCCAATCACTTTTCTTGTGATATATAAGATGGTTTATTGAGATAAATTTAAGACTTATGCTTTTTTCAAACTCTTTATGATATAAAAACTATATTTTGAACTGTTTTAAATTCTATTATCTTGTATGATATATGCTAAGTGGCTTGTTTAGGACCTTTCGGGGTCTTATATGACATGTCACATCTAGCGTGTACTTTGCGTCATAACAAACTTAGTATCAATAGCACAAAGTTTAGAAAGGTCCTAGGATGTCTTATAAGTCACATCGAGTAGAGTCTTGTTCATGAGTTTGAAACGCGCCACATCTATGAATAAGGGGGCTATAAGATGTTTAGGAAATTTCACTTTATGCATTACTCTATAGTCGTGCAATAGAGTTTAACTCTATAAAGGTCCTCCTCTCCTAACCCCTGTCTATGCTTTATAGAATATGCCTCTATGAAGGAATCACGTGAGAAGGAATAGGAATGTTCGTGAAAATGTAAGACAAGAAGTTCCCCAAGTGCCAGTCAACCCTTTGGTCGAGCAAGTAACTAGTGATGAGTTTCGAGATGCATTTCATGCATTGGCCCAAGCTACGACGGCTCAAGAAAATAGAGAGGTTGTGGCTCCTATTAAACCAAGGGTGGGTATAGCAGCAACATGGGTGAGAGACTTTACTAGAATGAATCCTCTGGAATTTCATGGGTCTAAATTTGACGAATATCCTCAAGAGTTCATTGGTGAGGTCTATAAGATAGTGGAAATTATGGGTATTACTTCGCTAGAAAAGGCAGAATTGTCCGCTTATCAACTTAAGGGTGTTGCTAAAGTTTGGTTTAACCAATGGAAGGAAGAGAGGGAGGTAGATGTGGGTCCTCTTGATTGGGAGTAATTTAAGGTTGCTTTTCTTGATATATTATTTCCCCTTGAGATGAGGGAGGCAAAGTGATACGCTCAAATTACACCTCTCTTAAAAAAGCATAAGCGATTGTTATCAAGAAAAGAACCCAACTTGTAGGTTGGGGTCGATCTCACGAGGAATATGGTTTAGACTTAAACTTAACTCACAATTATCTCTTTTTAGTCAAACTATTTCCGAGAAAAGTAAACAGGGGGTTTTTGTAAATAAAGTAACAGATTGTTGATTTGAATCAATAAGTAACAAGTAAGCAAGATTCATAGTTTGAGATATCAATAAAAGATGGAAACTAGGGCATATGTGTTCCCACGAGCTCTTAACTCAGTAATCCTAATAATAGTAATCTTATCCTACTGCTTGACATGCAAGGTCGATAAGTTATGTATCCCTACGTGATGGGTAATCATCGTAGGAACTTTGACTCGCAACTTGGTAAATCTACGAATGTGTGCTTTACTAACCCTTACCTTCACCCAGATTAGTCATCATGTCAATTAACTTAGGATATTCACCCTTCCTCAATTGATTAAAGTCAGACTATTAGGTAGCAAAAAATCCTTAACTAAATCTCTGTTGTTAAATCTTTTTCTCATTCATTACCCCCTTGGTAAGGTCAAGTAGGAACGAGGCGAGTTCTAACGTTCCACACCCACTAGAAAGACTGCTAAATGAAAAGATCAACAATATATGCATAAACACTATTTAAGAACTACTTAATTAGTATTCATACTTTGCTAATTGATCATGGTAGCTACTCATGCTTGAGAGTTCACAATTTATAATTAGGTTAAAAGAATTCATGAACTTACAATGAGAATAAATGAAAATCGAAATCTTGAATTGAAATTCAAAGTGAAATTTGCATATACCAACTTCCGAAAATTAAATTGCTAAGTGTTTTGCAAAATAATTCCAAAAGGCATAAACTAAAAGTATACAATAATGTCTAACTCCCAAAAAATGGAAAATACAACCCATATTTATAGAGTTTAAATCCTAAATCAACTAGGAAACTAAAATAAAGAAAATTGGGTCGGACATGGTTTTCGATCGATGACCTGACCTACGGACTGTGGATCAGCCTATGGTCTGTGGTTCACCTCTGTGGTTCAGAACTTAGAAAATTCGTCACTCCTTACAGACGATCAGCCTATGAGTACTAAAAATAAACTTTCTGACCAGGACCTATGATCGTCCACCTACGGCCCGTCAATGGAACAACGGTTCGTCGTTTGGCTCCGTTGACTACCACTTCTGCCACTTCAATACTTTTCTCTCTCAACCACTTTCGAACCAATTCCCTGTCAAGATTACATCAAAACCATCAATTCTAATAAAAAAACAACCCAAGACACACACAAACTCTAAATGAAATGCATTAATAGTACCGTAAACTCACGGTACATCAACACCTTCAACTTAACTTCTTGTTTGTCCTCAAGCGATACACTAAAACTCAAAACGACACTTATGTAGAAGTAAACATACAAACTCAAGCAATTTTATGGTTGTCTCAATAAATTCCATGACCTATTGCCAATCTTTTCATTTATACTCAATAAGCTAACTCATACGGATCAACACATGACATAGACAGACTATCACATACGTTTTCAACAATCGCCAAAGTACAGAGTCTCCAACAATGTAACTAGTACCCTCACTTCAAAGAAATACTTTTTCACACAATGAGTATGATTCTCATTTCAAGGATTCACTCAACAGCCATGCTCAGAAGTGAATTCAAATACAGTTAGTGCTCAATACTATAGGCTTGCCCTTATTTTCACTACACAGACTCTCCAAACTAATCACTAGGATCACTGTAGGACTTTCTTAGCTTGTAACATAGGCTCAGGGTCAGGTAGGGTACATTTGGGTACTTTTAGTGACTTTTCTTCCCTCCTTAACATTACATTGGATTTTTACCTCTATTCTCAACCAATTCTTGACATCTTTTTATTTTCTGCTCTTTTCCTTCATTCTCTTTAGCACAGATGTGACTTTGACATTATCACTTTTCTTTTTCATTTTTTTACTTCTTCTTTCTTTGTTTCTCATCATCATTGTCATTCTTTTCGTTTCTTTTTACTTCAGTCACACCTTTTTCTATCTTTTTCTCTCTTCTACACAACTCTTTTAATACCCTTTTCTTTCGGTTTCCTTTTTCATAGCCACCTTCAACTTATGTATTTTGCATGAGTTGAGGTGCACAGTATCCGATGTCGGACCAGAGCCAAGATTAAGGTAACTTTTTTTGAATTAGTCACCCTTAACTTAGGCTTTTGGCCTAAGTTAAGGTGCACATGTCCAGGGAGGGACCAGGGCCAAAACAGTCTTTTAGGGAAGGTGAGTTAGGTGTATTGAAAAAAGTGGTTTACATTAGGCTCAAACATTTGGATCAAAATGAGACTTTATTTCTTTTGGTTGAATTATTTTAGGCTTAAATGGACTCATTTGAACAAGGGCCTATGATCATTTCCCAATTCCTAGCCTAGATTTTCTTAACAGGGCCAACGAGGCAAGTTCTAGATTGGCACATAATGTATGAATATACAAAATTTGCTCACACACACTTGCCACATTATTTCATTACCGGATTATTGAGTTACCCAGTTCAAGTTTTATCTTAAGTCATGATATTGTACCAGTTCCTTATCATATCATATGAAGATCCAGCACATTCAACTCATTGAACCTATAGATCTAGCACATTTCAAAATTTTGGACATGTATCAATTTCATTCTCTTATGCCATCATGCTTATCATTCTTCTACTTACTTCTACACATACACTCCTAAACATGCCGGTTCAACAAAAAAATAAAACAATCCCTTTGGGAAAAAGAACACATGCAAGAAAACCCCAAGAGGGGATTATGAGTTGGGTTACTCAGACTTCACCCTATCACTCACAACCCATTCACCCCACCCCCAACAAAATATGGTGCAACTGCCCTCAATGCACAAAAAGAAGAAAAATAAAACATAGGGTGAAGCAAATATGTGGTGTATAAGCACTGATAACCCATCAGTAGCTCCTTCATCAATAGGGGGAACACCCTCAGTAGTTCTCCTCGAACCTGATGGACCAACACCTATCTCACGCGCCCTCTGCTGCCGTATATCCATATCAATGATCGATTGTCTCTAGGCCGTCACCAACTCGTGCCACTCTTTCTTTCTTGAACGTCGGGCCTCATCAGTATCAGCATTGTGCTCAGAAGAGTGGTAGCACTTCCCAGCAGCACGGGAAGGGTTGGGTGGTGGCATAGTATCTCCAAATAGTGCAGACATCACCACCTCATCCTCCTCAACCTCGGGTGCAGTATCCCGTACGACCTCAGCAGGGGTTAGTAGGGCATCAACATCAGACCGGATCCTAGTCAATCCTGTCTGGAAAGTGGTCACATCTATATTGGTTGCAGGCCTCTCTATGACTCTCAACTCAAATGCATCTAGGCGCTTATGGACCGCCTAAATCTTCCCGTCCATCATCTACTCCATAAGAGCCTCAGACTCCTCAATAGATCGATACATCCAGGGCTGCATGTGCTGCAGTAATGTAGCCATCTGGGCGTCCAACTTCTGGACTCGGGCCAGAGGGACTAAAGTGGACCCTGAAGGGGGAGTAGCTCAGGATGAGCTCACGGCCTGACTGGTGGCGGTAGACGGGGGAGCCTGTGCATCTGTAGAAGTGGGTGGTATAGTAGTGTCATCAGCGTGAATCTGCTCCACATCCTCAGTAAGATCAGTACCCAAGGGCGGTAGTTCAACCTATGGCTCCCTCTATGGTGTAGCAAGATTTGCATCATTTTTAATGAGGCCGATGTGCACAGTCTTGGTTGCCTCAAGCAACCTGTTAAAATGCAAAATAGGCACTAAAGCCTCCCTGCAGAGATGAATTATCAGGCACGGGAAGGGCATAGTAGTGGTAGTCCTGAAAGCCCTCTCATGAATCTTGGTGATCAGAATTCAGGCAAAGTCAAGCTCCAGCCCTGCCATAATTGATGTTATCTTCACAACCCGATCCCAAGTAACAACATTGTCCGCCTACGTAAGAGATAGTCTAGTACGAACCACGGACCAAAAAAACTTCGCAGCGAAGCTCAGGGTTGCCTTTCTAATAGGCAGTGTCATGTTTCTCACCTACTCAGTCTCCTCTCTATCCTCAGCTATGTGACGGTCCATCCACCTCAACAATATCTCTCTCTTCTCGGCTCTGAAATGCCCCACTCTAAACAATACCCATTATGTAGACGTATTGTGCTGTATTAATTGGTATAGTGTTGGCTGGCCCATAAATAAAATGGTGAATGGTATCTTCAAAAATGTCCACGGAGAAGTTCTGCACCTATGTGGCCTGAAGTGTAGGCTGGGCCAGTGGCTTAGCCTTTTTAGCAATAGTATTTCGGATGGTGGCAGTATAGGAGACATAGAACTCACGAGTCATCTCCTCGCTAAAGTTGCATGGGCTCCGAGCCATCCACTCACATATGTGCCTCTTGAACAACTCCTCAATAGCGGGGACGGTATGAAGGTTCCTGGTCAATACCCGGCGCTGCTCAATAATGGTTCTGGCCATCTTCCTATGTTCATTGAGCACCTTCCTATCATTATATATCTGATACTGGCCACGAACACACCACTTATTCGACTCGGTGGCACTGATACCCGGCTCAACTCTAGAGGGGTCATGGGCATCCCCTCTGCGGGGCTTTGTTCCTTTTAGTCTGGGGGCAGTAAAGGAGTCTCTTGTAGCCTCAAGGACTCTCTCATCCTTGCTGAAGTTCATGTCCATGCGGCGGGATGGGGCAATAGACTCAGACTTTCCCCACGTTGTGAACACTTGAGCTAGTTTCGGTGCCATAGTACCTGTGGAAAACTAGTTAGTACCTAAACAACACAAGAATGCCCAAGACAAATTTTTAGAACAAGATTAGGACTTAGGCAAAAACTAAAAAAACTTTTAGGCAATAGTAGGTTTGGGACCTACGGACCACCGATGGAACGATGGACCATTGGTCCCCTCCGTAGGTCAAGAAGTCAATTTTGGGGTCTCTGAAGTTGGAACCACGGATGTGCAGAACGGTCCGTCAATGGAACGACGGATCATAGTCCACACCGTGGTTCATTATTAAGCCAAATAATTTTGTACTTGTAGTCGATGGACCATGACCTATGGTCTGTAGGTTGACCTATGGTCCGTGGGTGGTGGTCGTTGATCAGTGTTGTGCCAGGAATGAATTTCAACTATCATTCAACACAATTACTTCAACAATCATTCAACAAATCTAAGTCTACACATGCATTTCAACATATTACTCAATAGTTCATCATCCGTAGGGTTTCGATTTATGTAAAATTCATGGTTCAACACAAGGAAACAACGAAACCCTAAGTCAAAACTCTCAATTAGACCTACCAAACTATTTATTCGATTTAAGTTAACTACACACTCACACACCATCATTCCAAGGGTATTATCTATACGAGATTCAACCAATTATGCAAGCATTTGAATTATCCAAGGTCAAGTTCAACGTTGTGACTTCAAGTTTAAACAATGAAAAATTCAAAGTTTGGGAGAAATTGATTACCTTACAAGTAAACAACGTTGGTGAGTGTGTGATAGAGTGAAAATGCTCCTAGACCAACGGTGACACCAAACTCGGACCTTGAAAGTTTTGGAGAGAAAATGGAAGTGAGGGAAGGAAGCTTTGTGAATTTGGGAGAATGGGTGAATATGGGGTAATTGATCGGTTTGTAACGATTTAGGGGAAAGATGGAAGTGGGAAATGAATTTAAAATGAAGGGTTATATTTAATTAGGGGTCCGGGTCGGGTCATTAGAAACCCTAACTTGGACCCATGAGACCCTGTCGACGGTCCATGGGGATGACCTACGGTCCGTCGATGGGGACCGTGGTTCACTCCAACACTTAGAAAATTTTTGAATACATACATGGGATCTACGGATGCCATCCACGGTCTGTGGGTGGACCAATCGACTGTCGATGGGACCCGTAGATCACTGCATCAGCTTTCTGCAGATTTTGCCTCTTCGTCCCTGCATACGTAACAAACGCTAGGACTTCCTTTTAACATTTTGAAGACACTTTTTAGACACTGACCCTATTCTATATATATCTAGCCAACACTAAAAACAAAAATTAATAAACAACTATCTAAAAACTAAAATTTTAAGAAAACTCCTATATCGAAAAGAAACTCATATAGTTGCCTAGATTGTACATCTTGGGTTGCCTCCCAAGCAGCGCGTGATTTAACGTGGAAGCATGAAGTAGACCCCTTGGTTACTCAGACTTCACCAAGACTCCATTCCTCTATTACCTCATTGATACTCTCAGCTTTCCCTAAATAAACTTTTATCCTCTGACAATTCACATTGAACCTTGTTTCGTCCTTGTTCTCGAGTTCAACTGCTCTATGTGGAAAAAATTGGGTTACTCTGAATGGCCCAGTCCACTTGGACT
Source organism: Solanum verrucosum (assembly GCF_900185275.1). NCBI lineage: Eukaryota > Viridiplantae > Streptophyta > Magnoliopsida > Solanales > Solanaceae > Solanum > Solanum verrucosum. The sequence continues at coordinate 1,685,669 of NW_026020215.1, forward strand.
TGAGTTTGCCAGGAAACAAGTGCAATATTGAGTTAAATAAGAGCATCAAATCACCGGCAACAAATTTGCGCTTTTCAATCTTTTGATCGTGGTACTTCTTCATCTTTTCCTTGTACAAGGCTCAAGTCTCATATGCATTTAGGCGAAACTCATTAAGCTCATTCATCTTAATCAGTATTTGACTTGAAGCGGAGCCCCAATCTGAATTCAACTTCTTAAGTGCCCATATTGCTTTATGCTCTAGCTCTATGGGCAAGTGAAATGACTTCCCATATACAAGTTGGTAGGGGGACATACCTATGGGAGTCTTGAATGCGGTGCGATAGGTCCATAGAGCATCGTCAAGCCTTCTTGACCAATCTATTTTGTTGGCGTTCATAGTCTTTGCAAGGATTTTCTTTATCTCTCTAATTGACACCTCAACTTGGCCACTAGACTGCGGATGATACGGAGTGGCTACATTATGACGAACACCATATTTCTCTAGCAGCGCCTTGAACAACTTGTTACAAAAATGAGAACCTTCATCGCTGATAATTGCCCTAGGTGTACCAAATCTGGAGAAGATATTCTTTTTCAGGAATGCGATGACACTCTTTCGCTTATTCTTTGAAAGTGCAAATGCTTCCACCCATTTTAATACATAGTCAACCACAACAAGAATATAATTCATCCCATACGAACTCACAAACGGACCCATGAAGTCAAGACCCCAGACATCAAATAACTCAATCACCAATATCGGGCTCATAGGTAGTTCCTGCTTCTTTAAAATTCCTCCTTCTCGTTGGCAACGATCGCAAGACTTGGCAAATTCATGAGCATCTTGGTGGATGGTAGGCCAGTAGTACCCACACTGCAAGATCTTATGAGCAGTTTGAATACCGCTATGGTGCCCACCAACAGGCGATGAATGACACGCCTCGAGTATACTCATCATTTCTACCTCGGGTACACAGCTACGATTAATCCTATCAGCACAAACATGAAACAAGTAAGGTTCATCCCAAAAGAACTTCTTCACATCAAACATAAACTTTTTCCTTTGGTGAAATGACAAATCCGATGGAACCAAATCCCTTGCCAAGTAGTTAGCAAAATTTGCGAACTAATGGGTAATATCATAAGAGGCAACCAATACATGTTCATCAGGGAATGCATTATTAATCTCAACCTCATCTCCTAGCTTAAGCATAGCTTCCTCCTCTAGTCTGGACAAATGATCGGCGACTTGATTTTTTGTTCCCTTTCTATCCTTTACCTCAAAATCTAACTCTTGCAACAAAAGCACCTATCTAATCAACCTTGGTTTTGCATCCTTTTTAGCCATCAGATACCTCAATGCAGAATGGTCAGTAGGCACTATGACCTTAGTACCAAGCAAGTAGGATCTACTTTTTTGAATGCGAAAACCACAGCAAGGAGTTCATGTTCAGTCACAATATAGTTCTTTTGATCCACATTCAGAGCTTTGTTGGCATAGTAAATTGGATGAAGAATTTTCTCTCGCCTCTGTCCTAATACTACCCCAAGCGCCACTCCACTCGCATCACACATCACTTCAAACGGTTGTGTCAAATTCGGTGAAATAATGATAGGTGCCGAAGTTAACTTCTCTTTCAACTCTCCAAATGCTCTCAGACAAGCATCATCAAAATCAAACTTACATTCCTTTTAGAGTAGCTTGCATATTGGGTGTGCAATTTACAAGAAATCTTTTATGAACCTTCGGTAGAAACCTGCATGTTAAAGAAAACATCAAACACCCTTTACATAGATGGGTGGTGGAAGCTTTAATATTACCTCAACTTTGGATCTATCAACCTCAATACCTTTATGCGCAATCCGATGGCCCAGAACTTTATGCTCTTTTACCATAAAATGGCGCTTTTCCCAGTTGAGCACAAGATTGCACTCTTCACATCATTTTAGTACCTCAGCCAAATGTGTCAAACAATCATCAAACGAGTGACCTACCACAGAGAAATCATCCATAAATACCTCTATCATTTTCTCCACCATATCTGAAAATATCAACATCATACAATGCTAGAAAGTCGTTGGAGCATTACACAACTTGAATGGCATCTTTTCGAAGGCAAAAGTCCCATATGGACAAGTGAAGGTGGTCTTCTCATGGTCTTCCGGAGCTATGGAGATTTGATTGTAGCCCGAATACCTATCTAGAAAATAATACCAACCCTTACCAGCGAGACGATCCAGCATCTGGTCCATAAAAGGCATCGGAAATTGATCTTTCTTCGTCTATGCGTTTAGCTTGCGGTAGTCCATACACACTCTCCACCCAGTCATTGGCCCCATCGGAACAAAATTATTTTTAGCATTAGGAACCACAATGATCCCTCATTTCTTTGGCACACACTGAATAGGGAAGACCCAACTACTATCAATAATAGGATATATAAGTCCAGCATCCAACCATTTAATAATCTCCTTTTTCACAACTTTCTGGATAGGGGGATTCAGTCTCCTTTGATGCTCAATACTTGGCTTGCTGTCCGGCATGAGTTGAAATTTGTGAGAACAAATGCCCGGAGGAATCCAAATAATGTCCACAATATTCCATCCATTATCCCTTTTAAACCGCTTAAGTACCGATACCAAAGCCTATATTTGCCCTTCACTCAAGTCAGCAATAATTATTACAGGCAAAGTGCTATGTTGTCCAAAAATACATACCGTAAGTGGGCTGGCGGAACCTTAAGGTCTAGTTTTGGAGGCTCATCAACAGACAGTTTTGCAGGTGGGGTGTCACGATTCTTCATATCCAATTTCAACCGTTTTGGCTTGAAACGAAACTCGAACCTATCAAGTGGAGCAACTAGCTCATCATACTCATCAATTCCATCATTGTCAAAATTCATCATCACCGTTATTAGTGCATCAACACCTAACATTTCCTTAATGGACACCTCAGATTCTTGCCCCACAATGTGATTCACCACGGATACCAATTTAAGATCACTTTCATATTTCATACACCTACATTTGTTAAAAGTTACCTCCTCATTTTTTAATCAGAATTTCATCTGCCCTCTCTCCATATCAACCAACGCATTCCCAGTAGTAAGAAATGGTCTCCCTAAGATGATGGAAACCTCAAAATCAACCTCACAATCTAAGATAACAAAGTCCGACGGAAAGATAAATGACTCTAATTTCATAAGGACATCTTGCAACACTCTAATGGACCTCTTCACAGTTCTATCAGCCATAATTAAACGCATCACAGTCGGTTTTGGAGCTCCTAAACCTAAGTTCTTGTAAATCGACAATGGCATCAAATTAATGTTGGCACCCAAATCACACAAGGCCTTTGCAAAATACAACATACCAATGGTACAGGGGATAGTGAATGCTTCAGGATCCACTTTCTTTTGCACAAGTGACCTAGTAGCGATAGCATTACAATGTTGAAACCTCTCATCATTCTCAAAATTGACAGCCCTCTTTTTGGTCACCAAGTCCATGAATTTTGCATACCTAGTCATTTTCTCCAAAGCATATATCAACGGAACATTAATGGAAAGTTGTTTCAACATTGCTATAAACCTGCGGTATTTTCCTTCTTCAGTCTTTTTCACCAACCTTTGTGGAAAGGGAGGTGGAGGTCTAGGCATGGGAACAACTTTTTGGGTCACCTCAGCTTCCTTTTCTGTGGCATCTTTTGACTCTCCAGTAAACTCAATCTCATCCGCATCTTTTTCTACCACTCTTTCAACCTCAGATGGCATGGGGGGATCAATAGTTTATTTTCCTCCATGAGTAGTGATTGTCATACAATGCCCATCATTTTTTGGATTCTGGATAGTGTTGCTTGGAAATGTGTCAGGCTGACTTGGTTTCACAGTAGTGGACAACTAACTAAACTGCTGCTCAAGTAGCTTTATTGACACAGCATGGGCATCCACATTCTGACGAATCCCGGATAAATCATTACACATCTCTTTCACATTTTCATTTGTCCCATCAAACCTCTTCATCATTTTTTGCATCATATCCTGAATGGAAGTCTTAGAATTACCAGCATCTCTATGACCATATTCTTTATTACGAGGTGGAACATAAGGCCCAACTCTCTCATTCCTATTACCATAGTTGTTTCGGTTGTAACTGTTATCACGATTGTAATTCCCATCTCGAATATAGTTTAACTCGCAGTTGTAGTTGCCATAGTTTCGACCTTGATTTCCTTGACCTTGGCACCAATTATCCGAGTTAGAACCTTGGGCGAGGTTCGGAAACCCCCCGTCTGATCATTCACCAAATTTGCATCCTCTTCATAGTAACATTCCTCAACTGGAGGTGGTGGAGTTCTAGTTAGATAATTTACCGCATTCACCTTTTCTGCATTTTTACTCACATGCTTCAATACCAAGCCCAGTTATGTCCTCATTTGAGCCATCTCTTCACGAATGTCATCATTGGATTGACTTGGTGCAGTTTGGACAGCAAACATGCTCCTTCTAGTAATTGCCTTTCTAGTGCTCCATGCCTTATTGTTTTGGGAAATCCTCTCATGTTTTTCAGGGATCTCCTCAATAGTGCACTCACCATATGACCTTCCAGCAATAATATCTAACACAGCCCTTCCATTGTCATCATGTCCTCTATAGAAGTACTCATTCAGTGACTCATCATATATGCGGTGATTCGGAACACTTATCATGAACCCAGTGAACATATCCCATGAACTTCTTATGGATTCTCCAGGTAGTGTTGTTACTACGCCTAACATCAGTTCTAGAAGATCACCTATAAATCCTCAATTTCACCTTTCATGACATAAACCCACATAACATCAATTTCATCAATTAGACTAGGGCTAACCATGGAAAACACATAATATATTCATAATAACATAATTCAATACTAAATCAATCATAAACAAGTACTATCCACTAAATTGGAATCATACTCAACACTACCCACAACATAGGAAGAAACCCTAGCTACAATTGGGTTCATATTCACAATTAGGATAATTCTAAGGGGCTCCATGGATGGAATAATTCAAGGATGAATACGCTATCATACCTTGGATATAAAGCCCTAACAAAATCTTGCAACAATGGAGGAATTTTACCTAACTTTCTTCTCTTCTTTTTCTTCTTCTTCATTTTCTAGAGAGAGAATTTCTTGGAGGGAATTGGGTTTGTTTTGGGGTCTTGGAAGAATGACTTAATATATTTAGTTTAGGGGTCTATAAGGTTTATATAGGTGGTATTATTACTAATAAAACGACCCTACTTAACCCCTAACTAATAATGAATTAACCCCTAAGTCCCAAACTTAAAATGACTTAACTTCAAAACTGCCTCACCCACGAGACCCCGACCCACGGACCGTGGGTGGTTCTACGGACTATACTGGTCCTTTGTGGATGGTGACCAGCAACTAGAAAAAATGGGCCCTTGCTTACTAAGCACATCATCTCCCCCCTGGGAGCAAGCCTAAACGGACTTTCCAAGCACCATTCATTTCAATTTAACTAAGGTCGGATTAAGTCATCACTAAGCCTTCATCTTCATCACACATGGTGATTCTAAACTATGGTGTACTATACTACTACCCTTATTAGGATTATACTAATTGAACGCCTAAAGGTCTCTTCTAAACACCATTTTCCTTAAGTCTTCTTCAACATACCCAAAGCTCAAGATAGCCAAGTAGGGTTCTACCCTTCAATCATGTCTAGTTATTATCTAAACACCCTACTCAAAATGACCATACCTAAGATCAAAATTAACAAGGTAACTAACTCTTTGAAGTTGGTCAACACCTAAACATATCTCCCTCACCTTAGCTATGTGGTACATGCAACCCTAAAAGTATACGGGTTCTACAATCTCATAGGAGCATAATCACTAATACTACTAATACATCCTAAGGATGACATCTAAATCTAGCATATCAAGTCCTATCTAGTCACATAGCCATAATTGACATCACAACCATTCTTGTTTCCCTTGCTTCTTGTAGCATGAGCCATTTGAGTAGTCATATCTTGAAGACCATCGGATAAGGAGAAAGACCTTATAGATTTAAACTGTATGGCAAGACTTAGAGAATGAAGAAGTGAAGTTTCCTAATCATCTAATAGCTTCTTATTCATAAATGTGGCGTGTTTCACATTTATGAACAAGACTCTACTAAACGTGGTTTGAGACAATCCTAGAACCATTATAAACCTTATGCTCTGATTACCAAGTTTTTCACGACCTAGAGGTACACCTTAGATGTAACATGGCGTACTTGACCCCGAAGGATCTCATACAAGCCACTTAGCATATCATAACATAAGATAATAGAAAAGTACGGAAATTTTTAAAAAACTTTTTCCATACAATCGAAGTATTTTATAAAAGCAAGCAGGAATCTATAATACTTTGTCTCAAACCATCTAATACAACCTTGAATAGAACCTTGGGACGTAGCCCATACAATAGTCTAAAACATAAAAGAAAGAAAAAATAAGGGAAAAGTGATCACATCCTCGAAGCTATGAGGACTCACCAAATCTTCAACTTCTTTGTCCTTAGAAACCTATCCCCAAGAACGGAAATCAAATCACTGAACCCTACATTTAATTAGAATGTAGGCAAGAGTATGCGTTAGTACAAAATGTACTAAATATGATAGCTAGCATAGCATCATAAGAGCATAACACAAGGGTTAGACAACATAAAACATGAGTCATAAACATAAGAGATAATTCATGAAACATAAAGTATAAGCATAAGAGATACTAACATAATCATATGCATAATCTCCAACATAGACATAATGTAAGCATTAGTCATAATAAAGCCTAGTCCATATACAAAGTCAATACTTAAACCTTCATATCATAAGAGAACCATTTCATAAGAAACCTCCAAGCATACTTGTGCAATGCATGGATAGGATCCCATAATCCCATACATGCTAAGTATCCCCTTTGGTAATCATAATCATACTTACCATCTTAGGTTCTCATCCTTAGCATAATTCTCATAACCAAGGAATTCTCTCACCTTTAGTCAATAATAACATCACAAGGAAGACCACTATAGCACAATCCTATCAAGCATATATCATAAGCATAAGTCATAGGCCTATTCATCACATAGACCATCATAACATAAAAGCAACATACCACAACTACCCTCAAAGCATACTTGTGCAATGCATGAATAAGATCCCATAATCTCATCCATACTAAGTAAATCCTCTTGCGTAACCATAGTCCATACTAGACTTGACCTTGTGGGAATTAGCTTTAACTGACATAGACCATGTGAGCTTAACATGGAATCTGGTGTCATGCCCCCCACCAAAAAGAGGTGTCCTACTTGCCTAAGGTAGAACTAATATGTATTAGCTTTTGGGTGGATCCAATAGCTAAATAACCTACGGGGGAACATAATTTATGGGATAAAGAGATTGATACTAGAAACCCCAACCTTACTTAATGGGGGAGCTTCCATCTCATGAGATTACTTTTAGAGACCCAGTCTTACTTAACAGAAAAGCCTCTTTCTCATATTCAATATCCACTCGGTGCTAAGCATAATTCTCATGGAGTACTTATTGAATCCTAACTTGTTTCATTAGGATATCTCATTAGATCATGCGTGAGAATAACCTTTCACCGTCCATGTCTTCATGTTAGATTCAATTAGGTGTGAACTGATTTTCAACCTAGAATCTTCATTATGTGAGCAAACCTTTCACATCATGTTCATTATGTTAGATTCAATTAGGTGAGAACTGACTTTCAACCTAGAATCTTCATTATGTGAGAAAACCTTTCACATCAACACAATAATATCATCATAATCATGGTCTTTTCATTAATAGTTATGCATAAGTGTATGTGTGAGAGAGAGAATAGCCTTGCAACAACACCACTATTACATCAAAGTCATAATCACTTTACTTTCACAAAATGTATTCTTAAAGCATGTACACAACCTTCATAAAGCATGTATAATATCATATCTTGCCCTTTCAAGGACCAAGGACCATATTCAATCAACACATCTAAAATTCATTATATTAGACATGGATATAATCATAGTTCAAGTAATCAAGTCACTACATGCATAATCCCATATAATCATAACATAGGTCATGTTGGTGAAGTCTTTCCATAATAATATCATATACAATTCAACATGCATGATGGCTTCACTCTAAAAGCCTTAACATTCTTGGTTCATTCATATTAGATTTTACCCTCAAAGCCCTAGGAATCACATTCATACTACAATCTTTACTCTCAAGCAACACCTCACATGGTCATCACATATGCATAATTCTCAAGATAATCTAACCACATGCTTCATTCTTAAGCAATTCTAGCCATATATCATCATACATACTTGATCTTAGCAAATTCATGTGTATAAGTCTTCATCTTAGGAAATATATTCATGATTCATAATATAAGCCCTAATCTAATCAATTCATGCCTTCAAGTTTTTCTTTTTACTGTCATCATGCATACCTAGATTTCAAGGCATTCTAATCATATTCTTCATTATCAAGTGATTCTAGTTATAATTCATCATAAAGGTTCAACTTCAAGCTTTACTAGTCATGATCCATCATATATACTATAATATAGTTCAATTCATTTTTACATGTTTCTATTCTTGAACATTTACTACTCATAACATCAATTCTAGAAGATCACATATAAATCCTCAATTTCACTTTTCATGGCATAAACCCACATAACTTCAATTTCACCAATTAGACTAGGGTTAACCATGGAAAACACATAATATATGCATAATAACATAATTCAATACTAAATCAATCATAAACAAGTACTATCCACTCAATTGCCCACAACATAGGAAGAAATCCTAGCTAGAATTGGGTTCATCTTCACAATTGGAGGAATTCTAGGGGGCTCCATGGATGGAAGAATCAAAGGATGAATAATCTATCATACCTTGGATATAAAGCCCTCACAAAATCTTGCAACAATGGAGGAATTTGACCTAGCTTTCTTCTCTTCTTCTTCTTCTTCTTCTTCTTCTTCTTCTTCTTCTTCTTCTTCTTCACTTTCTAAAGAGATAATTTCTTGGAGGGAACTAGGTTTTTTTTGGGGTCTTGGAAGAATGACTTAATTGATTTATTTTATAGGTCTATTAGGTTTATATAGGTAGTCTAATTACTAATAAAACGATCCTACTTAACCCCCTAACTAATAATGAATTAACCCCTAAGTCCCCAACTTAAAATGACTTAACTTCAAACTGCCTCACCCATGAGACCCCGACCCACGGACCGTGGGTGGGTCTACGGACCGTACTAGTCCTTCGTGGGTGGTGGCCTGCAACTCTAAAAATGGTTCCTTGACCCACGACCCCTTCCCACGGGGTGTGGGTCCACTTACGGGGCGTGAGTCTCATCCGTAGGTGGCCCCTTTTTGGGCAGCTTTTTGGGACTATTTTGGGTCCCCCTCAAGGACCCTTGGTTGGTCCTTGGGGGGTCGTACCTTTATGCCCTAACCCTAAAACCTTCATTCTAAGTATGGGAAGTCATTTTACGATTCTACCCCTCACATCAAACTCAAGAACTCCCACGTAAAGTTCTAGTGTAACTTACTAGTTTTCTGAGTGTTACACAAACTTATTTTGGAGTGAGGCGTTATTAACCAATGCACTTGATATTAATCTATCTCCTGTTATTGCTTTGTAAAGTGATGTTCCAAATAGAGTTTGGTATGGAAAGGATTTTCCTATGACCATTTGAGAGTATTTGGTGGCAGAGCTTTTTTTCATGTGCCAAAAGATGAGAGGTCAAAGTTAGATGCCAAGACAAGGCAGTGCATCTTCATTGGATATGGTCTTGATGAATTTGGTTACAAGATATATGATCCAATTGAGAAGAAACTTGTGAGAAGCCGTGATATTATTTTCTGGAGAATAAAACAATTGAAGATATTGACAAAGAGGAGAAGCTATAATCTTCAAGTTTTGATGGCATAGTTCATCTAGATGAAGTTCCTCACACAAGTGTCCATGATGTTGTTGGGCTTGATAATCATGGTGATACCCAGAATCATGTATCAAATCAACACGTTGATGATGATAATTACAATGATGTTGTTATTGATGATCCTCTTGCTCATGAAGTTGTGGACGAATCAAATATTCCGCTTAGGTCCACAAGACAATGGGTTCCTTCCTCTCGTTATTCACCTAATAATTTTGTGTTACTCACTAACGCGGGAGAACCTGAATGTTATGAGGAGGACATGGAAAATAAGCACAAGGGTCAATGGATTGAAGTCATGCAAGATGAGATGAAGTCTTTGCATGAGAACCACACTTATGAGTTGGTGAAATTGCCCAAGGGCATGAGAGCTTTGAAGAACAAATGGGTGTTCAAAGTTAACATTGAAGAAAACAACTTGAAGCCCAGGTACAAAGCTAGATCGGTTGTTAAGAGATTTGGTCAAGGGAAGGGTATTGACTTTGACGAAATATTTTCTCATGTCGTGAAAATGTTCTCCATTCGTACGGTTCTAAGTTTGGCTGCTAGTCTTAATTTAGAGATTGAGTATATGAATGTGAAGACGACTTTCCTTCACAGTGACCTAGAAGAAGTGATTTATATGGAACGACCAGAGGGCTTCAAAGTAGATGGTAAAGAAAATTATGTGTGCAAACTCAGAAAGAGTCTCTATCGCCTAAAGTAAGCTCCTAGACAGTGGTACAAGAAGTTCGAATATATTATGGGGGAGCAACGCTATAAGAAGACTTCTGCAGATCATAGTGTCTTTGTACCAAAACTTTCTGACGATGATTTTATCATCATTTTCTGTATAAGGATGATATGTTAATTGTGGGAAAGAATACTTCCAAAATTGACGATATGAAGAAAAAGTTGTTTAAGTATTTTGCTATGAAAGACTTGGGTCATGCAAGCAAATTTTGGGCATGAGAAACACTCGTCTCAGAGATGAAAGGAAGATTTATTTGTCACAGAAGAAGTACATTGAACATGTAATAAAGTGCTTCAATATGAAGAATGCTTAGCCTATTAGTACACCTCTTGTTGGTCATATGAAGTTGAGCAAGAAGATGTGTCCTACAGCTAAAGAGGAAAAAGAGAGCATGGCCAAAGTTCCATATTCCTCGGTCATCGGAAGTCTAATGTATGCAATGTATGTATTAGACCTTATATTACTCACGCAGTTGGTGTAATCAACATATTTCTCAACAATCCAAGAAAAGAGCATTAAGAAGCTGTGAAGTGGATACTCAAGTATCTTAGAGGAAGCTCGGATGAATGCTTGTGTTTTTTAGCAACAGATCCAATCTTGAAGGGCTATACAAATAATGATATGGCAGGTGACCTTGATAACAGAAAATCCACTGGTGGATATTTGTTTACTTTTTCAGCGGGAGCTATATCATGGCAGTTGAAGTTGTAGATGACAAAATACATCGACGTCAGATATCATTTGATTCTTGAGGAAGTGGAAAGTGAATCATTTCACGTCAAAAAGATCCACACAAGTGAAAATCCTGCAGATATGCTGACCATGACGATATCGAAAGACAAGTTTGAGTTATGCAAAAAACTTGTGGGTATGAGCTCTCTCTAAAGATGAAGATACCTCCTTCTGGTGCATGTGATTGGAGGGGGAGATTTGTGGGGTCCAACCATATATTGACTTTCAGCAATTGTTGCATGCAATTGTCAATGGTTGGCATGGTTGGTAGCAAATGTTGAGAAATACAATAATTGAAAACTTTCGATGCACAACTTTGACATATTGTGAATAGTTGCAGTTGTATATTTCTTTTATAAAATGAGCTCATTAGCTCATTTGTAAGATACACCAATTCACTGAGAAAGAAAAATATAGGGAGCTGTGAGGTTTTTATAGACTATACAAGAAAATAGTGTGTGAAGAAAAATAGAGTGTGAACGATATTTTTTAGTAAGATAGAAAATACATAGAGTGTTTTTTTTTGAGTGTGTAGTAGTCACTTTGAATATTGTATTTGTGACTACACAGTGTAAAAAATCTTTGATATAGTGATATCAGTTACTCCCCCGTGGTTTGTTTCCCTTATTTAAAAGGGTTTCCACATAAAAATTTTGTAGTGGTTCAAATTTGTATTTAGTTCTTCTCCTCTCTTGTATTAGTGTAACTAGTTATTGAGCGTTGTACGATGATTTTGACTTATTTTGTCTATGAAATTCACATTTAAACTTATCTCATGTTTTTTTTTATTATTTGTTAGAGTTTTGGGTGTTGACAATCTCCATTTTAAGATCAGTTAAAAGAAAGTCATAATTGATGAAGCATAGCAGCCAACATCATGTTATTTTGTGTTTCAAACAGAAATGAGTACAATATCGGACATGCCTCGGACAACCAAAGGTCATATGCATGGGCAATCATCATTAGTCGTTGAGTTTAATTCAGTTGCGTGTACTCATAGTGAGCAAGTTTTTTAGAAAAAATTACATGTTTAAGCAATCATATACTCTTTCTATGTTTAATTACTCGTCCATTTTTGAATTGATATACCTATTAAGAAACTAATGATAGATATGATGAGTTTACCATTTTACCCCTATTAATTATGAAGTGAATGAATAGAAAATTTAACATTTTCAAGAAATTCTATATTTTGAAGATTAAATAATTGAGGGTATAATAGGTAAAACAAAATATGTTTTCTCTTGATATGTCAAAATGGATAAGTAAAAAGGGACAAGTAAAAAAAGAAAATTGAACAAGTAATTAGGGAGATAGGGAGTACTAGTTAATTAGTCATCATAGCTATAATTCTAGTTAATTACCACTCGTGACCAACATTCACTTATAATTATGTGGGTTGGGGTTTGAGTTTGTATAATTCGCACGTTTGTATAATTCGGAATTTGTATAACTTTTATATAATGTAATTTTGTATAATATAATTTGTATAACTATTTAAAGTTTAGATGTTTGTGTTTGTATAAATTCGTTATTTTGAGTTTATACAAAAATAACTCAATTATACAAATGTACCAGCGAAATATACAAACGAGACAGCTTAAACTGTTGCTACAATCCATAAATATGCAAACTATAGCTATAGAGCATATTAAATTTATTATAGTGGTTATTTACGAAAATTTCCCAAAATTTTATAGCAACGTGTGATTAAGTTTTCCTATGATACTAGATAAATTTTCATAGATAATAAGCCAAGTATGGTCTCCAGAAAATAATAACTTAATTACAATAATAAAATAGCTTTATAGACCAGAAAAATAATAACTTAATATATATATCATTTTCACCTTCCAATTTTTATTTTAAAAATCAAAATCTCCTTTCAATTTTTAACAATAATCAACCCCCCCCCCCCCCCCCCTTTATCCTAATTCCTATGCATTATTGATTTACCATTGCTATATCACAATCACAAATATGTAGTCCTTGTATATATTATATATAATTTATTTTTAACCTATGTATTTATAAAAAAAAAAAAAAATTAAGTTCATTAACATTATAAGTAGAATAATATTTTTATGAATTTGTAAAAGAATTGATATTATTTATATGACTGTTATTTCTATATAATATTATATATATATATATATATATATATATATATATATATATATATATATATATATATATATACATTAAATGTGTGTATGTGTATGTATGCGTATATTTTGTATTTCTCCACTCTCTTACTCCATGTTTCATATGGCACCCTTTTTTAAAAAAAAATTAAAGATGTATTTTACTAAATTAACACTATTAATAATGTTTTAGAACTTTAAGTTTGACTATTACAACTTTATGCAATTATTTAATACTAAGGGTAGAAAAAAATATTTTCTTTTATTTCATAAATTGGACAAGTAAATTAAAACAACTATTTTTAGAATGAGGGTCAAGTAATATAAATGACTCGGGTATTCCCTATTGTCTAAACAAGTTTTGATTGTCACTGATAAAATATTACATACATTATAATTTAAAATCTAAATAAGTATAATTTTAAAAATTTGACCTTAATAAATTAATTATTTTATTATTTCCTACATTGAAATATATTTGTATAGTTATTATTCTCTTCTATTCTCTCTTGTTTAAATAAATATTAGAATTTTAATTATTATTAATGTTCAAGAGGGGGTGTTTGATTAGTTAGAGGGTGAAAATGATTTTTTGTTGAACTTATTCAGACTTGTACAAAATTACTGGAGAGTACAAGTTACAGTTTATTATTACTATATTTTTAAAAAAAACATATTTCTCTGTTTTCACTCACGGATTTCTCTGTCAAGGAATCTTCTTAAAGTACTTAGAAATGGGTAGCCCGTGCTCTGCACGAGACCAATCACTATTATTTGAAATTCGTAATTTTTACTTATGATATTTTTAATTTTTAAATTATAAATATTATTTTTTCTTAAAATATATAATTATATATCAATTAATATGAATATTACAATAAAATAGTCATATTAATATTTGAAAAGGCATATAAATTTAAAATGAACAAATCGAATAAATTGTAAATATTCACTGAGTCCACAATTGCAAGGAAATGGACAATATTCAAGTGGCTCTAATATTTTTTGCTATGTAAAAATATGTATTACTAATATAAGAAATGCAATTGCAAGTAAATTTAAGTGGGTCCAATATTTTTTGCTATGTAAAAACATGTACTACTATATAAGAAATACAATTACAAGTAAATAAGAGTGGGCCCAATTTTGTTTCGAATGTGAATAAGCAACCATGTTGATGGAGTGTTGCTTGCTTATTCACATTTCTCACAATTGCAAGGAAATGGACAATATTCAAGTGGCTCCAGTATTTTTTGCTATATAAAAATATGTATTACTATATAAGAAATACAATTGCAAGTATATTTAAGTGGGCCCCAATATTTTTTGCTTGTGAAAATTTCATAAATAACATATGTAAGACCAATAATTTCAAATTATGACAGTATAATAAAACTTTGAAGTTGTAACAATAAAAAATTCCAGGTTATAACAGTTTATTAAGAAAAAAATTTTAAAATAATAATAAAAAATGAATTTTAAAAACTAATAAAAAGTAAAACACAGAATTTAGTTGTAGTAATTAATTTGAATACATAATGATAATTCACAATTGCCATGAATTGATTCAAAACAAAATAGGAATATTTGTTTTCCTTTTTTTACTCTAATCAGTTAAAAGTATTTCAAAAAACAAATTTTCTTCTTTTGTTTTACATTGCCAGATTCGTTTCTTCGAATATTTATACAGGTTGGATACCAACTTCATACATTTTTATTTTTTTTATTTTTGTCTTAGATTATGAAGTAAAAAAAAAAAATCATATATGAATTGGATACCAATTTTATACAAATTGAATACCAACTATATGACACTCTTATTTCATGTAATCTAAATTGTTGTATATTTGATTTTCAATTAATGTCCAAAACTAAAACTGTTTAATTTTGAACCCAATTGGTATGCAGTTTTTATATAATTGGTATCCCGAAATTATAATAGACAATCTGTAATTCATATGTTAAGTGTAACAATGAATATGAATTATTTGGTACTATGTTTATGTGGTTTTTTTCAAACTAAAGTCCAACAAAAATGTTGGTATCCAAATTGTGTACTCTTAGTATCCAACTTGAGAAAACAATGCATATTTTATATAGTTGGAAGAAAACAATGAATATTATATATCATCCAAAACATAAAACAGTAGGAAAAAACAAATATATATCATCCAAAAATTTAAAAAACTTCTAATACTTAAGAGTTTAAGCTCCAATCAACTATCTCAAATTAGATTTTTGTGATTTTGGTGTAGGATAATTGTTGGTAGTCGGAGCATGCTCTTTTGCTATGCGAGGTCCACCAAATTTGCTAGCAACAGTTTCAGTTGCTTCACTCTCACTAAATCGCACCATCATCGTTCTTTATTTTTCCGTACTGCCATATGACTGTGGCGTACCTTTGACGATGATACTTTGCATCATATCAATGGAATTCATATTAAAAACTTCATTGCTGATGTATTCAACAAATAAACATGTGTACATACCACAATCACTGAAACAAAAATGAAAGAAAAATAATTTTAAGAAATAAAGTGAATTAATTTTTATGATGAAATCACTAAAAGATAGAAATACATACTTTGAACTTGACTCTTGTTGAGGCACATTTGTCAGATGCATGCCTTCAAGTAATAAGACAGTTTCATACCAATAGTATTCCTGTTTCATACCACATTCATATACAGATATTAGTTAGATGACAAACTTCATACAAATATTAAGACAGTTTCATACCAATATTATTCCTGTTTCATACCATATTTATATATAGATATGAGAGATTTTGAATAATAACTTCCCTGCTAAAATGTGTATCAACTTCATACCAAAATTAAATCAGTTTCATACCAATGTTAAAACATACTGCATACCACATTCCTAAATCAATATTGAGACATTTTTCTTACCAATATTATTCATATTGCATTCCACATTCATAGACATAATGAGAGATTTTGAATGATAATTTTCTTGCTAAAAGGTATACAGAGTTCATACCAAAATTAAATAAGTTTCATACAAATGTTAAACATACTGCATACCACATTCATAAACCAATATTAATTCAGATTCATACCAATCGTAAACATGCTTCATACCTTTTTTGATAAAAATAATAACCAAAGTAATATCAATTCCATGATAGTAATTATACATATGTATGTTTATGTCACAACAATTTCATGTCAAACATCAAAACAAAATTCATGCAACAAATAATATGCATAAATAAACTGTTATAACAAAAATTCTACTAAATTTAATAATTGAAAAATAAATATAAAATATTTACCCTAACCACTTTTTTACCCTTTTTGATATTGGGATTTCTGAAGCCTCCTTCATTGTTGCTCTTCTTTTGGAGGGTTTTGATGACTGACCCGTTTCTATATTTGTTAATTTTTTAATTTTTTTGATATTTTTCCGCTTACAAAATCTGAGTCCAAATCAGAAGGTTCCACCATTTTTCCCTTCCTCATTTGTCCCTTCTGATTTGAAAGACTTTCAATTTTCTTTGCTTGAGTTTTCTTCTCCTTTTCTGTAATCTGCTTTTGCTTGAGTTTTCTTCTTCTTTCTTGTAATCTGCTTCTTATTTTGAGAAGTATCAAGCTTTTTCGATGGAGTTGCATTCTTGTTATGCGGTGGCGTTTGAGTCAATACATTAAACGTCGATGCTTCAACTAATCTAAGACTTTTTCTAGAAGTATGTTCTGATTTCTGACATGTTTTAACGAAAATCATGAAAACTTGATTCTTAGTATTGTGAAATCTTCCTTTCTTTATGATTGTAGACTGAATATTTTCTGATTAAGGAGGTGGTTTGAGATGTAGAAACGGTTTGAATGGAAGATGATTGATGAGGTGAAAGAGGAATGGGTAATTGTAACAACGGAAAATTTTACTTTTTGAATGTAGGGGTGGTGGGTTACTGACTAGAAGAGGCGTAGTGACATTAGGGGTGCGGGTTTGACGTGTAAAAGTAAAAAAGGAACAAGAATCAAGGTAAATTTCCTATAAATGTGTAAGAGATAATTATGGTAGATTATTTATTTATATCATTTAATAATAAATATAAAATTATAAAATACAATTTATTTAATAAAGTAAAAATGTAATTGATTTTTAAATAAAATGTGATCTGTTATAACCCGTAATTAAACTGTTATAAGCAAGAATATTTTAAAAGTAGCTTTAAAACTCATAATATTATCTCTTAAATATATATGTGGGTGATTTTTTTTCTTTTTGTTATGTAAAGCTACTATATAAGAAATACAATTACAAGTAAATAAGAGTGGGCCCAATTTTATTTGAAATGTGAATAAGCAAGCAAGCATGTTGACGAAGTGCTGCTTGCTTATTCACATTTCTCACAATTGCAAGGAAATGGACAATATTCAAGTGGCTCTAATATTTTTTGTTATGTAAAAATATGTATTACTATATAAGAAATACAATTGCAAGTAAATTTAGGTGGGCCCCAATGTTTTTTACTATGTAAAAACATGTATTACTATACAAGAAAGGCAAAATGATCCGGTGGACCATTGTACTTGTTTGTGTTTGTATTGTGAACCATTCTACTTCCCTTTTGTCATTTGAACCCCTAAACCCATCGAAACACAACATTTTAAACATAATATTTACTACTCAATTGTGTGTATCACAAACGCCTGACACATAATTTTAAAAATAATTATAAAATGACAAGTATGGTTATAAAATGACACACACATAATTTGACCACTGTACATTGCTAACATGAGAAAATGGAATAATCTAGAATCTCGAGTAACTGGCCATATATAGTCACTCCACATCATTTTTCCTTTTATTATATTAGATTAATGTAGCAACACCTTTCTTTTCAATTTTTATTTCTTTTTGCTATAACTGTCTCCATCCCCACAATTTCACTTCATCCCTTCTTCTAATCTTCCTTACCTTTTCCTTTTTCCTACTTCTTCTACTCTTTCCATTGAAGTAAAAAATGTTGGCATGACTTTTGATTGTTCACAATCTCATCGGAGTTCGGAGTTGATTTTGAATTTTATCGGATTGGGGTTTTGGTGGTGACCGGTGGCCTAAGGAAGAGTGGGGGTTTGATTGTTTCTAGTTGTTCACAATCTCGCCGGAGCTCAAGATTGGCGGCTTTTGGAAGGTCGAGACTTATTGGCGGAGTATTGATTTGGTATTTTTGTTGTTGTTGTTGGTTCTCGCTTATAGTTGTTGGTTGAAGCTTGTTGGAGGTGGTGAGAATGAAGGTGTTTTGGTCGGATAAGGTGAAGAGGATGGGAGGAAGGCAGTAAGTTCGTGTTTGGTTGGATCTGAAACAGGGGTCTAACTTAAATAGGGGTCAATTTCGAAAATTATTTGAGTTTTTTTTTTGTTGTTTTTGTTTGATTTTCAACTTATCTAGGTAGATTTTTCAATTTATTTTCGAATTTATTTGTTGTTTAATCTGAATTTAATCTTTTATTTGTGTCTTTGTTGGTTTTGGGTTTTAGTCAATTACATTGTTTTTCTTGAAAATTTTTGGAAATTTTGCTTTGTTTTATGCTTAATGTTAGTGTAAGATGTTTGGGAGTAGTGTTTGTCTTTCATTGCATGTTTCATAATAAAGAGAGCAGTATAATGACAATAAACAATAGAGAAAAAAATTTGGGGGAAAAAGATAAAAATAAAATAAAATGAAAGGCCAAGAAAACCTCAAATTCTATCCAACAATGGTGTTAGATCCAACTAGGAAGATGATGGCTATATAAAAGCCCTAATGTGACTTTTAGATCCTTTCCAAGGGTCTCACATTCCTAATAGGTGTGTTTTACACGCACTCTGGTATTAGATGTCGCATAGTATGCCAAGTCAGAAATAGTGTTTAAAATATTGTGTTTCAATAAGTTCAGGGGTTCAGATGACAAAGGGACAAATAGAAGGGTTCATAATACAAACACATACAAGTACAAGGATTCACCAGACCATTTTACCTATAAGAAATATAATTACAAGTAAATAAGAGTAGGCCTAATTTTGTTTGAAATGTGAATAAACAAGCAAGCATGTTGACAGAATGCTGCTTGCTTATTCACATTTCTTATATAGTAATTTTAGATAAAAGGGTCAAACTTGATGAGAAAGAATCATTAAAGTTGGTGACAAATGGGTGATGGAATGATGAGGTACCTAAATGTAGACTCAAAGTGGTTTTATGTTAAAATTAAAAGTGGCCAAATTTGTTCTTGTATTCAAAATTGAGCAACTTCTTTTAACTTTAAATTATAATCCAACATTCAATCGTAAATTTTAATAAAGTTTTAGAAATAATTAAATAGGTAGAGCTCATTAATTTCACTCTGAACTTTTGTTAATGATCGTAGAAACGATGACTGGGCATGACTATGAGTGGAGCAACAATTTTAATCGAATTAAAAATTACGTAATTTCAAATGATATTAAAATAGGTAGAGTTCGCTAATTTCACTCTCAAAATTTTGTTAATGATCAAAGAAGCGACGACTAAGCATGACTATGAGTGGACCAATAACTTAATCGAAAGAAAAATTACTTAATTTTAAATGATACAAAAATAAATTTAAACATTTTCCATATAATATTCAACTATCAACACAATTATACCTTACATGTTATTTATCATTTTGTAAGTAACCATACCATGTTTGCTATCACTTGTTACACGTGAATAGTTTCAAGTACTTAGGCATTAATTTAATAACCCTAATATCATAAAATAACTACTCCTTTCTCGATCATGGCATATTGGTCCGTCTCGTGGGGGCTACAAGTAGGCATTCTCCCTCCTCAACACATGGAAGATTAATCATATTTTAACTCGTAGCTTCTTTAATCTTTTTTGACTTATAAGAGCCTTTCTTTTATTTTATTTAATAGTATAATAATAAGGAGGTGAAGTTAAGCTTAGTTAACACTTTTCATATCAAAATCCATTATTGGGAGATGCTTCGTCCGAATAGGTCTACTTTTCCACGATATTATTCTATGAAATATCTTTTTTCTTTTTAAATCATAACATTTTGCTTCATCAAAATTAATTTGACTAATTTTCGTAGTTTATTTGAAGTAGATTAATTCAATATCTAAAATATAAATTTAGATGTTCAGAAATTATTTAAAAAATAGTATAAGATATAATTATTTTTATATTAATATGAATAAATATACATCTTAAAATATTTATCAAAATTCATACATTTTGACTCTCGAAAAGTAAAACGTAATAAATAAAAATAAAGAATATGGTGATATAAAATCAAGCTCAGAACAATATAACTATAAAAAGAAGAAGAAAAGATAAGTCGATGAAGGAGAAAAAATTTCTTCTTATTCAAGTGTATCTTACAATAGTGAATGATATCTCTATTTATAGGTTGAGAAATCAATTCAAATGTCACTATATTGAATGTCAAATTAATAGATACATTGTTATCTAAAAAAAGGTTCATATCACCTAGGGAATACACATACATAATAAGTATAAGTTCATGAATAAATTCAATGGACAATCCACTAAGTTCAATGGATTTATAACACTCCCCCTTGAATGTTCATAGATGATGTGCCTCGTTAAAACCTTACTAGGAAAAACTCTATGGGGAGAAAATCCTAGTGAAGGGAAAAGAGTACACATCTTTTAATACGCATTATTTGTTGTATTAAAAACCTTGTTAGGAAAACCCAATGGAACAAAATATTGGTCAAGAAAAAAAAAGTGCCCCCCTGATTAAAACATCACTTAATTTTGTGTGATGATGTCATCCAATCGTATTTATCAGCTTCTCAAAATGTTGATATTGATAGTGTCTTTGTGATCAAATTACATTCACAGAGATGTTGCATCCTTCAACTCATACTGATATATCATTTTCTAGTTTCATGGATATGATGAGACTTTGACCTTAGTCGAATACATACTTGATAATCATTTATTAGTGACCTTCTTGTTGCAAGTAAATTGCTTATCCAACTTGTCATAGCAACAATCATCTTGTAGACATTTTCATTTGCAATTGATTGTCTTGTAGGATAACTTCATATGTATCCTTGATGTCATTTCAGCGTCTTCTCGTTGGGGAGGAGCAGAATCTTATCAATAAACTTGCTGCAAAATATTTGATCATATATAGCAAGGTTCATTAGTGTGCCAATTGACTCATATATGGAGTTTCTTTCATCACTAAGAAACTCTTCATCCTTCTCTTGAGATCCAAGTGGATCTTTATTTATGTCAAACGATCTCATAATCATTGGATACTCAATAAATGTGATTTATTCATGTAAAATCACATCAACACTTTTTTATGTATGTTGATTGATAGACAAATATTTTATTTGTCGAATTCTCAATATGTAGGTCATGAGAAAATTGTCTTACCAAGATCTTTTCATTTTAGATTCCATTTTGAAACATTCAACAATTTTTTAAAACTTTTTAAGAGTGCTAATAATGTTCAAGTCATCAACATACACAACTATTATAACAAATTCAATACAACAAATAGGGTCATTTTTTTATACCCTTTCTTCCTTGATTATTTCAATCCATATAAGGATTCTTGAAGCTTTGTTGAAAAGGTTTGTTTCAAACTTATATATTCTTCAGGGACCTTGAATGCTTCAAGGATTTTTGTATAACTTTCATTGTCTAACTAGACATGACAATTATTCATTATGTGCATTCAAGTTTTTCATATATTGTCATATCAAAATAAACTTCATTGCATCTACCATAGGAGAATACATCTTCAATAATATCAGAATTTTTGCGAAAAAAAACTTTTATGCCCCAATGCACAAGCCGTACTTGATATCTTACTATTATACTATCTCATACTAATTTATTAGTACCCCACTGACATTATACCTTAATCTGTGAACTATCAGTTCAAAACGTCATTTTTTTAAGTGAAACAAAATATACTTGAATTGTGCATTTCATTTGGTCAATCATTTATCTGTCCATATTATATGACAAATGTGAATTCAAGATCCTCGTCACCATTTATATCATTGAACGCTACTCAATGATTTTAATGCATGAATTAGAATGATTAAAGAAGGAAGTGTTGTAAAAAAAGGTCATGATCTGAGTTTGTGTATTTTAATGCATGTGTATCTATATGTGTACGATATGTTACTGTTGAAATTTGTATATAAAAAAATCAAGGGAAAAAGGACAAATATACCCCCAAACTTTCAAAAATGGTATACGAATACCCTTCGTTATACTATTGAGACTCTAGAGCCCCTGCCGTCCAAAAAGTGGAGCACTTATATCCTTCACACTAACGGATGGAGACGTGGCGTCATCCTATGCCTCTACCCGATTTTAACCCAAAAATAAAGAACCCACCCGAATTAATGAAAAACCCACCCAAATATTCAATACCCACCCACTTACTAACATCCTAATAATATACCCAAATCAAAATCTCCCAAATTCTCAATCAATTCTATGGCGCCTCTGCCGCTAGTGACAGCGACATAATTAGTATGAAGAACATCATCATCTAATCAAATACTAAACTTCAGATTCCTCTTCTTCTTCCAAACAAAAAAATACCGTTTCTTCTAGTTTCCAACTTCAGATCCGCTTGCTCAAGTGCTTATTCAATTTATTACATACTCACCCTCTTCTTCTACAAATACACATTGTAAGCACACACACAAATAATTCGAGAGTGGGACGACAAAATCGAAAAGCCCATCTAAAACATCTATGACATACACCTCTACTTCTATTTAGTAAACCTCATATTTTAGGGCTTCTATCCTACAGTGGCTTCTGTAGTTCAGTAGCAATAATATGCGTAAGATGAAGTGGAAGAGTTTGTTAAATTTGTAGGAAAGGGAAAGGGGATGAGTGTTTCAAAGAGCTTTCCGATGGCTTCTGGTCATTTCTCCATTTCCTTTTTTTTTCTTCCAATTGTGCAATGAGTTTCTTAGTATGACATCTGATTTGAGCTCTAAATGATCTTGTTGAAATTTTCTTATGTGCTGTAGTATTGAGGTTTTAATTTTGATATGTGGTGATTGATTGATAAAAGAGTTTTTGTGACATGTTTATGTGTAAAGGTTTTATATTTTCAGCTTATTTAGTGTAAATTTGAAAATAAATTTGATAGATAGTGTAATGGATTTCTCTAGTAAATGAATTTTCCATCATGGATGAGATCTTGATTATTGAGAATGGAGAAGAGATGATGATGGGATTGAGGGATTTGCTTCAGAAATGTACTCCACAGATGTTTTAGATTGGGTCGGAATTTTTAATTCGGGTCAGGTAAATAGATAGTTGAGTGGGTTTTTAGTTTTGTAGGTGAAAGTTAAAACAAACTAAAATAGGGTAAATTTTTAAGATGTCGCCACGTGTCTCTCCGTTTAGTGTAAGGATATACATGATCCAAAAATATGACGGTAAGGGTTTATATAACCTCAAAGTATAACGAAGGGTATTTGTATACCATTTTTGAAAGTTCGGGGGTATATTTGTCCTTTTTCCCAAAAATCAAATGTTACTTGTGAAATTTGTATATGAAATTATGTACTGGTTGTCAAAATATATAGACTCCTTATACAATTGATGCATCTATATGTGTGTGGTGTGTGCATGACCAATGAGATTTACACTCTGACATTAGTAAGGTATATTCGAGTTTATGTCTATGTTAAAGCATTGTCGATACTACACCTACTAGAATATGATACTTATATATAGACCAAAACTAGGAGGATTTAAAAAAGATAATAATTAATTAATAATAAATTATATTTTTTGAAATTTATCCAATTAAATAAGTTTAAACAAGTCATATGATCATGTAAGAGTCCACATAAATTGGGTGTGGTGATTAGAGATGTATGAGGAAGAGTTGTGGTTATACAATCAACATCCTTAGAACAATCTTTGAGAAAACATAAGTATGTTGTGAGGATATCACTTGTTTAACCACACATTGTTGATTGCCACCCCAATTTATGTAGACTCATACATGATCACATGCTTATGTTCTAAAGATGTTGATTGTATAACCACACATAACAAGGTACATCCTTACATGATACTTATGCTTTCTCAAATATTGTTATAAGGATGTTGATTGTATAACCACAACTCTTCCTCATACATCTCTAATCCCCACACCCAATTTATGTGGACTCTTACATCATACGACTTGTTTAAGGTTATTTAATTGGATAAATTTCAAAAATATAATTAATTATTAATTTGTTATTGTCTTTTTTAAATCCTACTAGTTTTGGTCTATATATAAGTGTCATATTCTAGTAGGTACAGTATCGACAATGCTCTAACATAGACATAAACCTGAATATACCTTACTAATGTCAGAGTGTAAATCTCATTGATCATACACACACCACACACATAGATATGCATCAATTGTTTAAGAGGTCTATATATTTTGACAAGCAGTACATATTTTCATATACATATTTTACAATGGTAATAAAAGTTCAAATGCTACTTTTCAACGGTAACATTTGATTTATTTATTTTTGTATAAGAGGAAGGCAATCCCTCATAAACAACTCAAACCCTCATAAACAAGTCAAACACCTCCATTTTTACGATTTCTCATGCATCTCAAACATCCAATGCGAAAAAGTCTTACAATTGTCATTGTGGTAATCCAGCTACGTTGAGGACGTCACACACCGATACAAATCCAGGTCGATAATTCTTTAATTGTGCAGTTGGCATATGCTCTTTTTTTAGGTGGTTTGAAAATGAATCATCAACGAGTAGCCCATCGAATTTTCAAGGCGTTGCCAAATTTGAAATATTAAAATGGCTATAGAAATCCAAAAAAAATAGGGATCTGATAATGACTTTCTTAAAAGAAGTCGAAGAGCAGAGAAATCACTTAAAAGTGTTGGTAAAAGATGTTGAAATAGATAGAGATCAACTAAAAGAAAAGTTGATTTTGACATAAGAAAAAGAAAAACGCCTAAAAGCTATATTGTGTGGTTTATTTTTGGTGTTTGCTTTTTGGAAATGTGTAACAAATGTGTAACAGGAATGTAGTGCTGAATAAATAAAGTATTTCTCTCTATTTATTGCACTCTTATTTCTTTTATTTTTGATCGATAATGTTATAGATCATCAGTAATAACAATCTATAGTATTAGACATACAAGTTTATTAAGACGTAGATTAATAAGAAATCTAAAACCCTTCATAATAAAATTTGTTAAACTGTCAGATGTACATTTTTGTCATCAAAAACAACAAACAACAAACCACTTTAACCATGTTCTTAAAAACCAACTTATCAAAAACCTATTGTCTTAAAAAATCATATCAAAAAACCAATTGCCTTCAAACCAGAGAAAACTCAACTATCACAAAAACCAATTGTCATAAAAAATGAACAATTTCAAAAATTGTCTTAAAACACCAAGGAATAACAATCACAAAAACCACAACTGCCCTTACTCTTCACCACCTACCTCACCATTAAGCTCCATCACAATACCCATCACGTCTATTTCTTTTTCCACTTCTACCACATCAGTGGCCAAGCCTTCTTCTTCTAACTTTTCCTCTTCTTCATTCTCTGTTATCTTCTCCTCTTGTTGTTCTTTCTCATCTTCTCCACTTGCTTCATTTTCTTCATTTTCTTCTCTTCCAGATTCTCCTATTCACTTTCTTCTTCTTTCTTTTCTTCTAGTTTCTCCTCTTCTTTTTCTTCATCGTTCTCTTCCATCTTATCTTCTTCTTTTTCTATCATCTTCTCCTCATCTTATTGTTTCTCTTCTTCTTTCATATCCTCTTCCTTCATCTCTTCATCAACTTCTTCAGCAAAGTATGCATTAACTGCAGCAAGATCATCTACAGCTAATAGAAGGATCTCGTCATCAACTGTTGATGATGAATAGTTGTCATCATCTACTGCAAGATCCATGGCTAAACATTAATACAAATAAATTATTTTACACAAATAATATATAAGTTTATCTACCTTTCTTTTTCTTTTTTTCATTTCTTCTCAATTTCTCCTCTCGTACAAAAGCAACAATTTTCACCATTAATTGCTCGAGGGATGCAACATGCTCCCACAGACTTTCATCTTTAGAAGTACTTTGTACAGAATTCTCACAAGGTTTATTAGGATTGTGATCATGTGAATAATCATCCTCCACATTCTCTACTGTAGAAGTGAGGACAGTGACACCTTTCAAACTGGCCTTTAAGGCATCAATGATTGTGTCCTTCACTTCGTCCGTAGATGATTTTAATGTTGCCATATAATTTTGTTTTGTCTCACGGACAGTAAGTATGAGGTATGGATGCACAATCTACAAAAAAATATAAATAGTACAAGACCTTCACTAATTTACAAATATTGCTAGATAATAATAAATTAGTTTATACCTTTGTACTTAAATGGATCACCTTCGACAATATTATCTCTCTTAGTCGTGTGCCATCTAAGTAAACGGAATATTGACAGAGGAGAATCCAAGGACTTCTTTCAATAATTATCAAGATGAGAAAAAATCTCATATATCCAAACCTGAAATTAATAAAATAAAACTTAAATAAACAGAGACTATGAAATACTATATAATTATATAAGAGTTTAATATTAATCAAGTACATAATTGATAATAAGTACTATAAATACCCAGGGGAAGCCATACAAAGCATACGATGCATTCCCTCTTTCCTTGTAGACTTCACTTTGTTTCTTCAAATTGATTTTGTTCTTCAAATACTTCACTGTTAAATCAAAACACTCTTTCCCCACGGATAACTCTTGAAAAAATCTAAATCATCGACCATCTTAATGTGGTTTGAATCCACAATCTTAGATCGATCGTGGGAAAGCAACATCGAGTGGACGAACCAAACTAAAGAGCACTTTAACTTCTACTCCTTATTCAACCTAGAACCCTTAATAAAGCTCATCAACTTTGTACCACTGATATTCTTATTCTTGGTCACTTAATAGTAGAATTTCTCACCTTTCTAATGCACTTTTTTTCATTTTTACATCACGGGGGTATACTGAGCAATTCAACCCCGTAATCAATGCAAACTTTTTAAAGCCAAAACAAGCAGGCTTATCATTCACACAAAATCACATCTCATGCAATTTTTTATCATTTTTTACACGACGCAACAACATGTAATGGACCATTTGTCCATTGAACTTGTAATGTTCTAGAATATGTCTTAAATGACCAAAACAAGTATCTTTAAAGTCATTATAATTTTTTTCTTGAACTAAAACATTTCTAAAATCACGATAAAGAGTCATTCTTGCTCTCACAGAAATTTTCGCTGGAAAAGATCCTAACTTATCTGTCTATGTGGTTAGATTATAGGACTTATCAGAGATCTTTCTTGCACAAGTTGGCAAGGACAGGGGATCATCATCCTCATCTCCAGTATCTCGACTATCTCTACTACTCTCCTCATCTCCACTATCAGTGTTTTTTTCACTATACTAAACATCATCAGTAGCCTGGGTATTACGGTCCTCATAGTTGTAGATTTCAGCCATCGTATCAGAATCCGAGATAGACTTAGGTTCTTCAACTACTACTTTTTTCTGTTTTGAAAATCTTGAAACTTCTTCAGCCTTTCTTTTCTCATATCAAATATCGACAAGTAGTATATTAATACAAACAGAGTAATGCTAAATAAAATATGAAAAAAAGTACAAGTTTCAACAAAACTCGACAATGCCATTTGACATAAACACCATTAATGTCGCCCAAAATACAGTAAAAACTTTCAAATCGATAGGCTAGATAAACATAAAAAATCAAAAAAATTTATGCATTATCCAAAGCAAAACGTCAGTAATGATTCCGAATAAAGAGCATGAACTAAAAAGAGTAAGATTTTTAGAACTTTAAGCAAAAATCTAAACTTCGCTACACTATCGCAATAAAAACTTCAAATAGGCTAAAACTTATTGAAAACACGATTAAACTTACTTGACAGGGAGAAGATTCCAAAAAGATCCAACTAAACTTGGGAAGAAGATTGAAGAAGATACCACTGACTTGAGGAACAAGATTGTCACACCCCAAATCCGGATGTGATGGCACGTGTCCATTTCCCACCGGACACGTCAGCCTAACCCAACCACAACGATAGAGAAGTAGAAATACGAGAATAAAAATAAATAAGCGGAAGACTTTAATTAAGACTCAACACTACCCATAATTTGGTTGTCACATGTACAAACCTCTATATACATAATTCAAATAAAAATATACAAGTCTCCGAGTATAGTTCTCGAATAGAACAAAACTGAAAGTAAAGATAACTTAAGGGCACGTCTGAAATGAACCGCTACCTCTCGAGTATGTCCCGAAGCTAAATATAGGTCTCACCCAATCGCTAATAATCCAAGTTCTAAATGTCATAGTACCTTTTCATTGAGATAGAACTATTGAATCACGACCAATATCGATTACACGCGATCCTTTACTTACCCAGCTTCAACTATTATTCAAACCATCATATATCTCATGCCGAAACTTGAAGCAGTTCTTGGTCACTCCAATAATTCTGTATACTATGAGAACACAACCTCTATTTACCATCAAGGATCTATGTAACGCGTTACAACAGTCTAGATAATTCCATAAATAGAGTTATCAACCCAGTTCAAAATCCTCAATAACCATGTAGAGCTATAAGTCCTTCCGGTTGGACACTCATAAGCCACCTACCATAAGCTGAACAATTCAAACTAATTCAAAAACTGCAGAATTCCTCATACATCAACGTTTACCACCAACACCAATACCAAGTGTTCAGAAAGTAGCCGATAACACATCATACATTTGTGCTGAACCAATCCACCTTGCATTGTCATATCTAACATAAAAGCAGAAATTTACACAATCCTCAACTTCAAACTAAGGATCTACACGTGATGTCTCATTCCTTCACATATCTTAACTTATATCCATCGCGCAAGACTCTTGTTCTTCCCGTAAATCATTTATCATTATAGTTTCTTGGCGAAACATCCACCGCATATTACCTTTTACCTAAAGTCAAACTTCTCCAATGAAACTTCATCGAACTCTTCTACAATCACAAGTATTTAACTGCTACAACTCAAACCATGCAAAAGTCCTTCCAATGGCTAAAAAGTTGATACAACCAATCATCTCTTACCTTGTCAACCCACATCTTGACAAAACCAACCCGATTTCTTTTTAATCGTACCTTCTCGCTAAAATCCTTAATTGCCTTTACACGAGTATACTTGTTAAAACTTTCTTCATCCATGGCTTATTGTTGCCCATTTCTTTTGACTCATCATGAAGTCATTAGTTCCCAATATAATCATGACCACCCAAGGGTCGTACCTTGTCCTAGAAACAAGACAGGATCGATTCACTCGATCCACCACTATAACTTTCCTTATAATTAATGTTTAACTCAAGCGTTCATAGTAGCAACCACTTGATTTCTCAATCGAGAATGCAACATCAACCTTCTGACCCGATTAGGTGAAACAGCTGACAACTCAGATTTCTCCACTTCCATATATCACTAGTACCACATCATGAACAACCGCTAAATCCACCACTATAAGACATCAGATCCATTGAGAAGGTCGTACTCAAACAACCTGTTCATTTACACTCATTAAATAGTTGCACAACATTACCAAGGCACTTCAGGCTCCGGTCGAAAATGATATGCACAATTTCGTAAGCCCGAATGATGGCAGAAGCAACATAGCCCATAACCCTAACCAAGATAACACGGGTACCGTCGTAGTCGCCGTACAATGACCCTGTAATGATATACACACACACTATAAAAACACCGTAGAACTTTTGATTTTGGTTGGTGCAACTTCATCATCATAATATACTACGCAATCTATTCCCTTATGACGAACTTCACAAACTGTAGTTTCCAAAGTCGCAGCACTCTCAACATAGTCATTCTCTTACTTACATCATTCTTCATTGTCTAGCCACTTCCGTCGTATAAGTCACACAAGCACTATTCTCGTTGTTGAATAAATGACCGGAGAACTAAGACGTTCCTGAAGTCTCTTAATAAATGTTCATCTTCCAATATCATAAACTCAAAACACATCCCTTGGCCACAACCTTACTCACTCGTTTCGAAGAGAATTCCATGTCTGATCACACTTCCTTTCCACAAGCCTATCACCTCCGCATCAAAACAAGATCTAACACTAAAATCACGCGATGACACCTAAACTCGCACCCACGCAGGACCAACCACGAGTCATTACAATGAGAGAGAGAACAGAGTGAAGTGATAAGAATTAGATCGGACCAAGGACGCACGATAGAGAATCAAGTAATAAAGATCTTTTCTAAAAGTCACCATAGCCTCTCGAAGATAAGTACAGACGTCTCCGTATCGATCCTCGAAATGCTACTTAGACTTGGCTTGTACACGTGAGACGTATGAACCTGGGGCTCTGATACCATTTTGTCACACCCCAAATTCGGATGTGATGGCACGTGTCCATTTCCCACCGGACATGTCAGCCTAACCCAACCACAACGATAGAGAAGTAGAAATACGAGAATAAAAGATAATAAATAAGCGAAAGACTTTAATTAACACTCAACACTACCCAGAACTTGGTTGTCACATGTACAAACCTCTAAATATAGAATTCAAATAAAAATATACAAGTCTCAGAGTATAGTTCTCGAATAGAACAAAACTGAAAGTAAAGATAACTCAAGGGCACGTCTGGATTGAACCGCTACCTCTCGAGTATGTCCCGAAGCTCAATCTGCTAAAGAAAATACTAAGCCGAATCTTAGAGAGCTGTCAACCTACACAATTGTGTAGAAGCAAGGGTGAGTACCGAAAACCACAGGTACTCGCAAGTAACTCTAAACTAAGCAAAACTAGCAGCTACAAACAACTCATTTCAAACCCAACCGAACCACCGAAACTTCAATCTAGCAGCAAACCAACCAACCTATACTAAACAGATCATATTCAACATCCAGAACCAACAGTATATTCTCATCAACCTCAGATCAACAAATAAGAGCAAGTAGATCAAATTCCACATAAGAAGGGTAAACCGATACAATCCACACATCACAGACAAAGATAAGGCAAATGCGATCCAAAATGCAATAATGATGTCATGTAGTCGTGATGCATGTTTGTCCTACGATACACATCTGTTGACGTAATCAGTCCGCGCTGAATACTCAAATCAGAACCCATGGGGGCCACACATGGACCATGTATCACCGCCGGAACCGGATACCATCGGCATCCAAATCGCTAGCCGAAGCTAGTCCATCTCATATATTTCTAGGCGGAGCTAGTCTCAACTGTGTCTCATATCCATCCATCCTCATATCAATGTCTCAAAACTCATGCAATAGATAGTTCACACATGGGATGAATAATGAATATGCACATGTCATCAATCACAATCATATCACGATCACATTGTAGTATTACACATCATCTGTCTCAATCACAACCATATCACGACCACATCATAGTATTACACATCACCTGTCTCAATCACAACCATATCACGACCACATCATAGTATTACACATCACATGTCTCAATCACAACCATATCACGATCACATCTTAGCATTACACATCACCTGTCTCAATCACAATGTCTGTATCAATCATATCCTACTCATGCTCTTCTACCCCCTCAATATCAGTTATCACATGACTTATTCAACAAATTCAAGTCACATATTACATATTTAGCTCGTTTTATTCCCCATCTCTCATTTACAACAATTTCACTCAACAAATAAAACTCATCCTCAATCCCCATTACTCCCTAACACAATTAGGAAAGTAGTAATGCGTAGTCTAAGAGTTTTACAAAGTTTGGAAGTCACTTGCCTTAAAACGAACTCCAAAAGTTACTTGACTTGAGCCTTTCCTTTCCGGGTATAATCTGGATCACGATAATATATTCAAAAAATTAATCACAATCACAATTCGAGTCCAATGACACCAAAATCAAGAAATTTAGGGAAAAAGGGCAAAACGGTCCAAAAGTCTCATACCGGAAAACGATACCCAAATCTGGAAATTTCTTATGTAAAATGATCCTTAAAGTATTTGGAAGCTAATGGTGAAAACCAATTTGAAAACGGAGTTGAAATCAATTCACAAACTCAATTTGAAGGAAAATCCACGTTCTTGAAGAAGCCTAAAATATTCGGATCCGAAACCCCGACTCGAAAATGAAATGTCTCTTGAAAAAGCGTCTTATCCATGCTTAGATAAGTTCAAATATGAAATCTCATAAAAAACGGAGTTAGGATCGACCTTGAAATTCTTGATTTATCAAACCTTAACTTTACCGGGAAAGTCCAAATTGTACGCGGTTAATATGATGAAAATAATCGATGAATCAATAATTTTATGTTTAAATCAGTTTACCCATAACATAAGGATCATAAATATACCTTTTTCATCAAAAAGGGAGTCCAAATCGATAAAACCCCAATTTTTCCCAAGAGATTTATGGATAGGGAAAAAAAAACAGATAAAGAAATTCTGAGAAAAATGTCGAATTGAAGATTGAATACTAACCCTCATATTAATTCAAGAAGAAACCCGTAAGAATCACTCCATTCTGATCTCTAGAACTCCCGATATGCTCAAAATACCAAATGAACACAGTCTGAGATTTTTATAATAGTACATAGTTGTTATGCACCAAAAAAACAGCAGTTAATCTTTCACTAAAAAGACCGTAATTTCCTCATACGATAGTAAAATGACCCGATTCTTTTTGTAAATGTCTTAAATAATGATACGAACCTGCTCGTTCAATCGGAGCTCAATTTCATGCTCGTTTGCCCAATCAAATATCATTTCTACTCGGTAAACAATTATTTCTAATTTGCGATAAAAGTCCAATCTCGGGTTAGCGAAAATGCACCAAAATTTGCAGATAAGTCCTATAATTCATGCTCAAAATTTCAGAACCTTCGAAATAATTTTTCAACCTTTAAAACTACTAATGAACCCTTTAGTTGCCACAATTTGCTGAAATAGTGTCAAAGCATGCAAGAAGATTAAAAGTTCACCCAAAACTCATTTGGCACTTCCCGAACACAAACCAAATATGCTACTAGCTTGAAAATGACATTTCGGACTCAATGATATTGTCGAAATTTGAATTGGAGGTCTCCTTGACCCGGTATCCGATAAGGCGTCAAGAAACTAACTTTAGGCTCAAAAACTCGAAACGCACTCGGGGCCTCTAAAAATTCAACCAAGACTCATTCTAGACTTAGAATCACCTCCTTAATCCAACGGTGCCCTCGAAATTCCATTTCGAGCACCGGAACCTCGTTTGTTGACCAAAGTCAAATCTTGATCAAAATTTCACAATTTTAGCAACTTAGGACCTCAAATCTTCGTTTTAACTCCAAATTCGACTCCGTATATTCTCATAGACCCATTTCGACATTCTAAAACTGCTGGAATCGACAGAAATCCTATTCGAATCTCGAAACTCCAAATGACTCGAAGTAGCACTTTTAACCAAATTTTAACTCTTAAAAACTCAACTTTTCATCAATTTTTCTTCAAACCAACTTTGAAAATAAAACAATTAGGACTCGAGCAATTAGCGGGAGGGGTAAAACGGTCATTTTATGAAAATTTTCAAAAATGACCTTTAGGGC